>NC_067477.1:96198055-96313055 GCF_947179515.1 Apodemus sylvaticus | reverse complement strand
TCAAATGTAATTTGAAGTAAGCCACCTGAAGTCACTTTCATGCCTCACTCTGTCGTTGCTTCTCAAAGACACCGGGCCTGACCGTGGGTCTCAGATTGTGCCCAGAGACTGAAGTAAGATGCAGATTGCAGGGGACCCCCATCCTAAAGAGGCCTGCATTTTAACATGATAAACAGTCATGACCCCTGTTATCTGGAACACACAGGTGACAGAGTCCAATGGCAGTGGAAAGTATAGAGATGATGCAAAGAGGAAAGAAAATAAAGTCTTTTCATTAACCTCAAAAGTATGTTTATAAACACAGGGGGTGAGACTTACATGCTAAGTAAAATATACTCTACGGGGGATTTCAGACAGAGCAAGAATCCAGCTTTTGTCTAAAGTAGGAAATGTAATTCTCACCAGAAGATTAATATGTGAAAATGCATAGACGCTTGGCCTACAAATTGAATGAGTGTGCCTGGGTAAAAGACAAGGACTTGATCCTTTAGATCACAGATTCACAAAAGTGTTTCCCACACCCTGAAGCAGCAATAGGACAAATGCAGGTCCTGAGGCTCCCTGAAGCCTACTAAATCAGAAAGGGGAGCGGGCTTTACTAACCTTCATTTAACAAGCCCTGGACGCAATTCTCACCCACACTGGGGGCTCAGAATGTTGCTGCGAGGTCTTAAATTAGGTGTGCGATCAGGCAGAGTTGAAGTCTCTGTAAGATAATTGAGTCCACCTGTGGGGAAACTCAGTGGCGGTGAGAAGGAGTGCCCAATCTGAGAAAGGCCTTTAATAGTTGCTAACCCATTCACCACAGAGATGTTGTACAGAATAAAGCAAATGAGAAAAATTAAAAGTCCTGAGACAGGTTTTAGTATACAATTCATATGTTGATTTTTACTTCAGGTGTCTGGCATGGAGCAGAAGGCAGCCAGAGCTTAGGTAATGCTCCCGGAACACTGAGGAGGGACATTGAGGAAAGGATGCACCTCGGCCAGCCTGGACCTAAGTGGTTCTGATAGAATTTGGTTGATAATCCACACCCCAGTTAGAGTCTCACCTTGGAGACATGTGACACCACTGAAGCCTTTCAAATTTTGTTTCTGTCTCCTCAGTCTTTCTCAGAAGTTGGGATTTACCCTCAAGGCTAGCCCTCCACCATGATGGGAATGACGATTTCCTGACATAGAATCCACCCACAACAGTGCCCATGGGCCACAGGATGGTGTCTTCTTTTAAGCACCAAGAGCAGGAAATCCAGCACTGCTCTCACTTTAATGGGTGGAGAGAAGAAGGTTTATGGGACATATGGGGAGGGGGGATCTGGGAAAGGGGAAATCATTTGGAATGTAAACAAAGAATATAGAAAATAAAAATATTAAAATGAAAAAAAGAAACCGTTCCTTTGTTTTCTATTGACAATAATTATATCTAACATTCATTTCTGAGGCAGCCACAAGGAAGCTTTGGGACAGGGATGAGTCAGTGAGGACAGTGGTGGAACACGGGAAATGACAACCATTGAACAGGATGCCAGTGAGATTTCCAACAGCTGTGCCTTCTCTGAGAATTGTGATGAAGTCGTGTTTATGGATACTATATAAACAGGGGCATTCTAGGCAGACATTAATTTCTAGTAGTTAGTGAAGGCAAGATGGCTCAGTGGGTTAGCGTGCTTTCTGCTAAACCTTGTGGTTCTAGTTCAAGCCCCAGGATGCACATGGGGGGGGGGGGGAAACCAACTCCTGCAAGTTGTCTTCTGACCTCCACAAGGGCACTATGACACATATGTCCTGGCTTCCCCTTACACAAATAATTGAAAATAAACTAATCTTTAAAAACTTATTAATAAAGAATACTATGGAATTCCTGTCTTAGTCCTGTAACTGAATGCTTTAGTTTTATGGTCCAAAGGCACTGTGCTACAGATAAGGAATGTCTGTTATGTCTATATTTGTAATCTACCTACCAATCATCTATCTATCTATCTATCTATCTATCTATCTATACATATATATATATATATCTTTATATATCATTTATCTATCAATATCTATCTGTCATCTACCTATATACCATCATCATTCATTATCTGTTTTTTTTATCCCTCTATGAAGAAATATTCGAATCACTCAACAACAGTGGGGCTGGCAAATCTAAAGCCTCCAGTGTGTGTATCAGGCTAGAGGCGTAAGATAGAGTGGACAGCAGAATCCTTTTCAGCCCTCATTGCTCTGGACCATCTGATGGGCTTCAAGCAATTGAATCAAACCAACATTTATAGGAAGTAATCATGTTTTTGGAAAATGTATGGATTTACATGTTCATCTCCTTTAAAAGTAAACAACACAAATGGGTGCAGATAGCATTGTTTCCAAATGTGGGACAATCAACCCATAACCCACGTTTCGACGGAGACATCCATCATCTATCTTAACCACAGGCTCCCAGGCACACACCTGCCTGGGTCTTCTTTATCCTTCCAAGCTCATATCTAAACCACTGCCCTGAATTCACACTAAACCTGCTCAGTTTGACTGCTGTGTGTACCCAGACTCACCTGATGGGAACATGAGACAAGTCCTGAAACAGATCAGAGATGGACAGCTAAAATAGGATTTTTATCAACACACCTGCTCATTGAAACAGTTTTATTCTATTAAAGAAAATTCCACTCACTCATGTGATTTGGAGTAATTTTATTTTCTTGTTAGGTGAAACAAAAAAATCATGTGTGATATGAAACAATGACTTCAAATGGGACTCAAATGAAAAAAGTGCAAAGTAGAAATTCTAATAAAGACATGTTTAATCTTAGAGAACCTTAGTACTTGGTAATCATCCCAACTGCATGTGATGTTGTACTTGTAGGATGAATCTCTTATTTATATGTAGGCTATTGTTATGAAGAGGCTGCTACTGTCCCTTCTCTGGGCTGCACAGGACTCTGGTAGAATCTCTGCAATATTCAGGCAGGCCTGGAGCTATGAAATAAGAGGTCATCTTATTTCAGCCAGCCTCATTTAAGTTTACAGATCCTTCTTTCATCTGAGTGGGTTTCTTATTTCATTATGATGCTATACAACATTTGTCAAGCAATAGGGACCTTCATAGCTCACAAAAGAAAGAGGTGACTGCACTTATGACCCCACATATGAAGTGGGAGGTAGGCCTGCATCTCTATTACACAACCGCTCACGCGTAGAGGCTGAACAGATCTTTGATTTTTAGCTGTTTTCTTCCCAGGCAAAGGTTGCTGCTTGCAGAAGGAACCTTGGCTTATGGTCATGGCTCCTGACAAGCTTCTATCACAACAACTTGGCAGCTTATTCTTCTCAGTTTTTATCATTACACACTATTGATTTCTTCTCACGTATTTTAATTCTATAGTCACAGATTTGTGTATATATTTGTATAATACATATAATATAGTGTGTCTAAGCATATTATTTTATATATTCTTTAAAATATTTCTTATAAAAATTGTTTCTCCACATTTAGTTTATCTGCTCTGTCTCTGTCTCTCTCTGTGTGTATTTATATGTGTGTATGTTTATGTGCCTGTGTTATGTGAGTGTGTCTCTATGTATAATTATGTATACAAATGTGTTTATATTTGTATGTGTTTCTATGTGTATGGTTATGGGGACGCATTTGTGTGCGTGTTTATATATTGTCTCTGTCTCTGTGTATACATTTATGTGTCTGCATGTACATTTATGTGTCTGTGTGTATGTATCTGTGTCTGCATGTATGTGTGACTGAGTGTGTGCATATCTGCCTGAGTGTCTTCATTTGTTATAATTTTTTAAGTTTAATTTAATTTTTTGCTTATTCACTTTACACCCTGCTCACTGCCCCTCCCAATCAGCCCCTCCCATAATCCTCCTTCCATTCCAGTTCCTATTCTTTTCTGAGTGGGTGGGGAACTGCTGGGTATCTCTCCACTCTGGTACCTCAAATCTCTGTGCAGCTAGGCAAATTCTCTCCCACTGAAGGCAAACAAGGCAGCCCAGCTAGAAGAGCATATCTCACAGACAACAGCTTTTGAGATCATCCAATCCAGTTGTTTATGCCTTTCTTTCTCTTTTGTTATTAAACCAGCTTGATGACTCCTCTTTGCCTTGTAAAATCTAAATTAAATTGATATTTTATTACTACAAATTACAAGTGCTTTTAAAAAATTAATACTATAATATTTATTTGAGAAATCTTTAATTCTACTACATTTAAATTTCAGGTTTAATACCAATTCCCTTCCAATTGCTTGCACTTTTGGTACTCATAAATAAAAAAAAAATAGCATATTGACCAAAATCTTAATTGGCATTATTAGTGATTTTGAAATATTTTCAATTTACAATCTTCATGTCAGATCTCTACGATTTATGCAAAAATGTTTCAATTACCACAAAGTTTTATGTCTTGCTTCCTGGAACACATTTTTGAATGTTCTGATCGTGGCCTCAATTACTGACTGGGGCGCACAAACACATCCAAGGCCATGATGAAGCTCCCTAGAGCTGAATTCTCAGTCTATCTTAAACTAATAGGCAGCCAGGTTTAAGACCTCAATATTTAGGGAGGTATTATCTTCATGGTTCATCAGTCAGGGAAGTTTGCAGATGTGCAGCCTGTGTGGATGTTGTGGACTCACATGGGCAATAATTCTTTATAACGTAGCACTCTCAGGGAAATGAGACCTTATCAAGCTGAACCATGGGAACTGCTCAGTTGGCCTCAGTAGAGCAGCGGCAGTCAGGAGGCCAGCACCCAGAGAGCACCAGGATGTTCTCAGCAGAAACAGGTGGTGCTCTACAATCTACATAAGCCTTTGCAGACATGGCTTTGGGACACTTAGTCTTCCTTCCATCATCCAAAGGACTGATGTGGGAGCAATCAGCTTCATTGAATAGGGTTCTGTGTTCGCTCCTCACTGACAGAACAGAAGGCGAGGGACAGCCATGCAGAGGTAGGAAACCTGCCTGCTGATGCAGATAGCTGCTTCCTGTGCTGTCTACATTTGATCTTGAGTAAAGTTTCATTGGCAGAAAACATCTTCTATACCAAATGGAGGTCTCTCAGGGAGGGAGTTATTAAGCATTTTTAATAGGCTTTTTATTGTGATATCTATTAGTTTGGGTGCAGAAGACAAGTTTATCAGTGATACATCTTGTCAAATTAATAGGTACAGATAAAACCTCCCATAAATATTCATTATACCTCATTACTGAAAATTAATAAGATATTTTCAAATTAAGCCTATTCACAATTGGTGCTGAAGATCCTGTTTTAATATATGATGCTTCAAGATAAATTATGATTGTGAAAATGATTATGTTCCTTGCAAGAAATTTCTAGATTGACTGACTTAATAGCAATTGGGATGAGGACTACTAATTTAAATAATTACAAATTCTTACATCTCTGTGTTTCTAAACTTTATAAACAAAGGTTTATTCTCACATGTGACAACAAAGAAAACAACTTTATATATAGGACTGCCGAAGCATTTGAACAATTCAGAAAACTTGACTCTATTTACAAAGGTTTGCCACATTGAGTCAACATTTTTAAACCATATATTATTTTTTTCCCTGAACAAATGAAGATTCGGCTCTTCATCTGCATTGGGGACTTGAATAAACTATCAGGCAATTTGGAGTGGTGGGGGCGGGGGGGTGATATCAGTCTGTAAAGTTGAGAAGATCATACAAACATTAGAACTGGTTTCACACTCATGGTAAGTTATTCCATTCTCTGAATAGCTCTGTGGCAGGAGCTGGCAGACGGTCAGGTCCTCCAGGAAGCTGAAGTCTGGAAAACAATCTCTGCCTTGGTAAACTTCTAGAAGACTTCTGACTGAACTGGATTTTCCTCATACTCTCCCTTCAGACAAATGGCTACTGGGAACCTTTTTTCTTTTTCTTTTTTCTTTCTTTTTCTTTTTTTCTTTTTTTTTGACTTAGATAAAAGACTCACGGGATTTCCCAAAGTAGCAGCTGTCACATGAAAGAAGTTCATCTTATCAGCTGTCCTTGTGAGTGATGGGGACCTAATGGGAAGGGTGGTCTCATGCGGAAGAGGAGAGGCCATCTAACATGGACTGTAGCTAAGTCCAGAACTTTTATGAAGATTAAGCTACTTGTCTGATTATTTGGTTCACCCCACCAAAATATGGGGTAAGCCCAAATGGAAAAGCACCCATAATCTTATCATAACCTAGATGTTCTAAATCTAGATGGGGCTTGGTTGACTACGTCAAATCAGTTTTGTCATCTAAAAGTGAAAATTGCCTGATTATATAGTTGAATTAACCCCCAGCTATCAAATGCTACGGTTCTCTTTATTCTTGATGTTATTACCTTCTAGAACATACAGTTTTTACAGATGTTGTCACCAGTCCCAACTGTTGTCTTATAAAACAAAAGAGTCTTTGATATCAACCTTTGAAGAGTTTGCTTTTTCTTGTTTTTCTCATTCATCTTAGCATCTCTGGCATATAAGCCCGTGAAAGATACTAGCCTGTCTCATGATCTTCTGTGACCATGGGGCTCAGATAAAGCCAAACACAGAAGGCAAGGACCAGCTTCTGTGACATGTGGAGATATTTGCACAAAGTCTCTTCACATAAGACATTTCTAAACAAGTGGTAATGTCAGAGAGCATGCAAAGTGGTGAGGATTGGTAAATACACCCGGAACATGGAGAGAGTAGGATCAATCCAGGTCACAAGCTGCCACCTCTCCTTAGCCCTCAGGAGACAGAATGAAGCCTATAAGAAGAGAGTTCTTTTAAAAGATACTCACATTCAATTCGTATGTATTTGCTTTAGTATGTTAGGGGACATTTGTGCCAGGACACACATGTGAAGGTCACACAACACACCCATAGGAGCCTGTTCTCTCCCTCTACCATGCAGGTTCCCAAAGTTAAACTCAAGAGTGTCAGGCTTGTTTGGTCTGTCCACCAAGCCATCTCCCAGGCCTTGAAAAATCTCTTGAGATCCAAGATAAAGAATCTGTACTATAAAGGCAGGAATATCTTGTTGATTCACTCACATTGCTTTCCTCTAGAGTCAAGTTGTTTCATAGTACATACGCTGGTTTGTTTTTGTCAATTTGACCTCAAAAGACAACATAATACACAGACACAACACATGATAAGAAGCTGTTGGAACAATTACCTTGTCCCAGGCTGGTTCTCTGATAACTCTGAGCCACATGCTGGCAGAGGACAGGGCGCATAACCTCTGGGAAGGTACAGAGGTAAGTTCTGCCAGGTGCTGCCCTTCCCATATTAAGCCAGCTTGTGGACTTCCTGAGTGATCAACTCATCACCTTATCACAAACCATATCACCCAATAGGTAGTATGGTAGGTAGCTCATCTTCCTGCATAAAAAAAAAGAAATATTGTGAAGAAGTGCATGAAGTTCTTGAGGTATTTCTACTCTCCTGTAAGTCAACGACATTAGAGATGAGGGACAATGAGATCTGGGTCTGGGAGGGAAATATTAGCTTCCCCAACTGGAGGAGGACTGATAAAGATTCCTTGTGCTCTGATCTTTGACCAAATGTGCTCTTCATAATAAGGGACACTGTTCAGACACCAAAGAGCTGAGAATGAATAACCTGACTCACAATGACATCTGCTGAATTATTGTCCTGCACACTTTTCTTCAATGGCATTGTACTGCCCTTTACATATTTGTCAGGATTCTCTAGAATAATAAAACTTATAGACTGAATCTCTCTTTCCATGTATATATATATATATATATACAATATAATAATTATATATATAGTTATTATTTCCATATATTTATGTTGGGATTATATTACATTATTATTAACTTAATATATAATAAATTAAATTGTATTATAATTTATATAAATTATATATGGGGATTTATTGGAATGATTTACAGACTAATCCAGTTAATCTAAAAATGGATGGCTGTGAACTGAAAGTCTGTATGAACAGAAAGAATCCAGTAGTTACTCAGTCCATGATACTGGTGGTCTTAATTGGTCTTCAGTAGATTTTGAAATCCCAGAGGAGTAGGTTCTAATGACAGTAAAATAATGGGGTGGCTAGCAAGGCAAGGCAAGGCAAGCAAAGAGCAAACTCTTTCTCCTTTCAGGCCCTTATCTAGGCTTCTAGCAAAGGGCATGTCCCAGATTATATCTGGATTAAAGATCTAGATTTAAGATATGCTTTCCTACCTCAAAGATCTGTATTAAAAGCCAATCTTTCCACTTCAAATTCATCAGAAATCCTTTAGCGGTATATGTTCCATATTTGGGTTTCAGTTAATTTCAGATGTAGTGGAGTTGACAGCCAAGAATAGCATCACACTTGGCCAGAGGGCTTAGCTCTCAAGAGAAGGAAACTTCCACCAAAAACTGCCATAAATGCTTTATTAAACTTCATTAAATGCTGCATGTGAAGTTCAAGGAGGCTACTGAGTTGTCTACTGTGATTGATTCCAGCACAGGAGGGTAGAAATGAGAGGATTCCAAATGCTTTCTGGCATCGAGGAGAGTTCAGGGTGCAGGTAGACATGAGTCAAAGGAAAACAAGAAAATTAAAACAAATAAAAAGTGATGGAGAAGATGCTCGGCATCAACCTTGGACCTCTGCTGCTTACACGTGTACAGGTGAGAGTTCATCCATGCACACAAGCCATTGTACCCTTATAAACACATGTGTTTCTATATATCTATATACACACATGTATACATATTTAAGTTAGAGGAACCAAATGCAAATTTTTATCACAGAATATAAAAAACAACATAAATTCCTCAGTGAAGCCCTTGGTCCAGTAGGAGGAACCTGGGTTTGTTTTGCCTGGGCTTTGGGTTAATACATAGTTTTTACACTAAGGGAAGTACCCTGGTATGCTTTCTGCTACTGTGATAAACATGATCCTGACATGAGGAGGAAAACATGTAGTCCACACGAAGGGAAGTCAGGGCAGGAACTCAAGGCAGGAATCTACATGCAAGAACTGAAGCAGAAGCCATGCAAGAATCATGGTTACTGACTTGCTCTTTGTGGCTTGTTCAGCCTATTCTTTATATATCTCATAATCACCCATTTAAGGTGGCACTGCCCACAGTGAGCTTGGCCCTCCCACATTAATTATTAATTGAGAACTTGCCCACAGGCCAATCTGATATAAGTATTTTCCTCATTTATGGTTCCTTCTTCCCAAATGACTCCAGAGCTTGTGTCAAGTTGACAAAAAATAGCCAACACAGGTTTTGTAGTACTTTATATTAGCTATTTCAACAGCAAGTGAGAAATACAGAGTTTAAAGTACACAAGGATCACAGACAAGAAAAACACATTAAAGGAAGAAGGAACCATGGGTATTGTCCCAAGATGAATGAGCTAAGCTAAGACCTTCTGACCCGGATTCAGTAGAATGCCACCTGAATCGAGAAAGCAAAGCCCCACTCTTGGAGGTAGAAGCCTGTGAGGGCAGTGGGCAGGCACAGGGTTGTACTGTGTAGTCCTTGGTTGCCTTCAGTGTGTGTGTGTGAGGTGTGTGTGTGTGTGTGTGTGTGTGTGTGTGTGTGTGTGTTCTGAATGTATGTCTGTACTATGTGTTTACAGGTGTCCACAGAGTCCATAAAAAGGTATCGAGATCACAAGAGCTAAAGCTAAGTTTTGAAGTTATAGATGGTTTTAAGCCATCTGAGTTGGGTGCCTGGACTGGACCTAGGTACTCTACCAGAGCAGGAAGTGCTCTAAACTAGTGAGCCAACACTCCATCCCTAGACACAGATTTATATTCTGTGCTCCAGAGTGTGAGTCATCCTCTCTGAAATCTTGAAGAAGCCACTAAGAATTTCATACATCATTTTCATGACCTCATAGAGATTGTCATATTCTTTGTATTTTTTTCTGCTGGTTAAATATTGTATTCCCTATAATTCCATCACATATTAAGCATCATTCTATAAAGAAAAGAACAGAAGAGAAAAGGAAAGAAAAGAAAAGAAATAATATGGTGAGAATATCAGGTTCATTGCAACACTGAGTTTTCCTATTACACTGTAGAGGAAAATTACACAGGGGAAAAATGTATATATGGCTATACTGATGCTTGGATTGAAGCTACTCTGTGTCTGACACCCAGCCAAAAACTGGCATGGGACACATGAATGTCCCCATGTGTTACTTTGTCATGCTTTCTATGAGCAGCAGCTGGACAGTACAGGGCAGCGGTTTGTACACATATGAAGATTTGGGGAATTAAAGAGTTTAGTAATATGATATTTGCTGTATATTGGTTTCAAAGAAAGATCATCAAGGCCTTGAGTCTTTTCCTGAACTGTATTTCTATGCTGACAACATACAAATGAAACTATATCTGTAGATTATGAAGCAGTTCTCTGCTAGGTTTATATTTCCATGGGTGTGTGATAATCTTTTTTCCTTCTCTGTTTTTATTATTAAATTGCATTTGAACTAAAGGGAACAGATAGAGATGGTCGAATAAGAGCTTTGACAGTGATGAAAGAGGAAATGAATACAATTCGTGATCTTTAGTGGAAATTTATGGCGAGGAATGTTTTCCATTGTGAGGGGGCAGCTGTCCCTTTGTTTTCAGGCTAAATGTATCTCATCCCTTTGCTTCTTCCTCCCTCCTTCCCTCTTTTTCTCCCCCTCCCTCCAGCCTTTCCTCCCCCCTCCTCCCCCCACCCCCGGCTCCTGGTGGGGACCTCATCAGAACCAAAGTTGAACAGGAATGAGGAGCATGCTCAGTGGGTCCTGCTCATCTCAGAGGGGGAGGGCCCAGCGCTCCCCATCACTCAAGAGACTTTCACACATGCTCTGTGGCGGCCAACAATGTTTCTTCTGTCTATGGTTGTCTTAGCAACTTTTCTGTTTCTCCTTTTTATCACAGAGGAAGGTTACAGAGACCAGAAGTAACGTGACCTGCTCCCTTTTCTTCATTTCTCAGCCAATTGGATGAGATGATTCTTGCACCTCTCCATGCTCAGTCAGGGGCACTGAGGTTTCCTTTAATTTGGTTTGTTAAGTCATTTTCCTCATCAAACTGGTAGACGTCACTGCAGGTGTTCAAGGCAAAGCTCCTCGTCACTGCCCTGTCTGCTCAGCACCAGTGTAACCTGGAGCATTTGTCATTCACTCATCATGTTTTCTGCCTCTGTGTAACAATTTATCTTCGTTTCATTTTGTCCCTATGACCTTTTTTTTTTAATGCATCCTTTCATGTACGTACTTTAATGTTGTTGCCCATTAGTCATACCATGGTTTTCATTTCTTCTCTGATTCTCCTGGTAGATTTCCCTCTAGATAAAAGATCCCTGACACCTATACCCCACTTTTTTTTTTATCATTTCTTATGCTTCGTCATCTTACAACTACTGTGTAATTTGGTTTTGAGTCTGGCTTTAGCATCTTCCTTAACACATTATAAAGTCTCTTTATAAGTTTACCACAGACTGACTTTCTCATTGGCTGTAGATGTTGGTGGTAGGCTTTCCTTTAGAGAGAGTATTACACACACTGACAGTAGTGATCTCTTCTGTACTCTGAGTGACTTTTGTTTCTAACACATTTCCCTGGTCTCAGGATAAGACCTCTAGTACACCGACCCCTCTAACCTCAGCAGTTGCTCTCTGCCCAGCCTTGTGCAGCTTAGCTTTGCATATGAGCAGATGATGTATCGTCCAAGCCTCAACAATAACCCTATGCAAATTTGTGTAGTCTCTTCTCTGCATAGCTCCCTCCTCTTTGATATTTGGCTATGCAAATTTTGTTTTTCCATCAATACACTGATATCCTGAGCTCCATCTGAAGCTCAGTGGGTTCCTCAGACCTGAAGCATTTTCCAGACAAGGGTGTGTGTCTGATACTAATTTCAATTATTTCAGGAACTAGCCTCATATCTTGCATTTCCCAATATCTAAACACCTCCTTTTCCTCCCTTTTTTTTACTTTCTTTTTTTTTTAGCATTTTTTTATTCGATATATTTTTTTATTTACATTTCAAATGATTTCCCCTTTCCTAGCCCCCCCCACTCCCCGAAAGTCCCGTAAGCCCCCTTCTCTCCCCCTGTCCTCCCACCCACCCCTTTCCACTTCCCTGTTCTGGTTTTGCTGAATACTGCTTCACTGAGTCTTTCCAGAACAAGGGGCCACTCCTCCTTTCTTCTTGTATCTCATTTGATGTGTGGATTATGTTTTGGGTATTCCAGTTTTCTAGGTTTATATCCACTTATTAGTGAGTACATACCATGATTCACCTTTTGAGTCTGGGTTACCTCACTTAGTATGATGTTCTCTAGCTCCATCCATTTGCCTAAGAATTTCATGAATTCATTGTTTCTAATGGCTGAATAGTACTCCATTGTGTAGATATACCACATTTTTTGCATCCACTCTTCTGTTGAGGGATACCTGGGTTCTTTCAACACCTCCCTTTTGAATAAAATCCTGCCCAATTTTCTTATTAGTTCTACGGGATTATAATGTCCTGGTCAGTTATACATTAATGAATGAGATAGTTTCAATTGTCTATTACAATAACTTCACATCTCCAATATCTTAAGTATGGCATGTTGCATAAAATTAGAAATATTTTACCATTTTTATTTCTTTGCCATCAATAAAATTTTAGAAAGTTAGATTTTCTTACTCCAAAAGGGACAGACTGAGGCACACACACACACACACACACACACACACACACACACAATCACACAAAGCAAAACTGAAATTTAGAATGTAAATCCAAATTTTTTACCTCAAAGTCTAACATCTAGGACTCACTCCTAATGTGATCTTCTGAGCTCCATAGGCATGGGCAGCCCCACTTTTCCTGTTCTTTCCCTCACAGCATACAAAACATGCCTATTAGGCTGGCTCTACTCCACAGCTGTAATTCTTCCTGGTGGCTATTCCCTGGTTCTGACATTTACAACACCCTAGGCTCTCCATTTCACTTGCTGTTACCCCTTCAACAGTGGGCTGCCAGGGCCATGCTCCATGGACCCTGACATTGCCACATAGCGCTTGCTCTGCTCCCCATGTTCTCTTCATATTTTCAAATCCATGTGGACAACTCTTACATTGCCAAATTATTCTACATGCTCAGGATATAGTATGTAGAATACTCCGGATCAATGGGACCTAACCTGGCCCTATTGGATCACAGTTACATAAACTCACTGTGCTGATCCTAGGTAAACACTTCTATTGTCCCTATAAATCAGAGAAGGTTCCCCTTAGTGGTGGTGATCACATATCAGTCACTGACAGTTCTTCATCCTTAGCCTGACTGACACAGAGGTTTTTATCAAAGTCTCACACTAATGGTCCCTTGACCAGTTGCTAATAAAGCCCTTGTTTCTTTCTGAAGCCTCAGGAGTGGGACCATCAATATCTATGTCTCTCAAGCATTATTGCCTTTCAAGCATTCACCAGAATAGTCTACCAAATCCTGTCAACAGTATCCAACAGTTTCTGTATCTCAAAGTTCTCTACCCACCACTACCCCTACCCCAAAGGAAGAAAAACTCAGTGTGGTCAGATTCATCACAGCGTCAGTAATCTTTGGTGCCAAATTCTATTATAGTTTCATTCTCTTGCTGTGATAAAATGCTTTTTATAAAACTCTACCGAGTGTGGTGATTTAAATGTCACCCATAGTGTTATATATGAGGACACATGATACCATTAGGTAGTACTGTGTGGGGGAGAGTTCCTATGAATGTTAGGACATGGAGCTTAGTGGAAATTCAACTGGAGAAGTCATTTGAGAGTCTACCGTCTCACCTACTTTTAGCTGCTTCTCTGATTCCTGTGTGTGGGTGAAAGAGATGATCGGCCAGCTTCCTTCTCTGCTCTTCTGCTTTCCTTGTCATTGTGGACTCTAACCCTCTGGAACCATAAACCTAAATAAACGCTTTCTCGTTTCCCCTGTCTTGATTATGGTGTTTTATCACAGCAATAGAAAAGTATATGGAAGAAAGTGCTTACTTGATTTACAATTCTGAGTTACAACTAGTTCCTTCAGGGGAACCAAAGCAGGAATGCAAGCTGTTAGTCATGGCTCATCTTCAGTCAGGAACAAAGAGCAAATAAATGCATCTTTTCTTGCTTGCTTGGTCTCATCTAGCTTTTGTTTCCATGACTTAGGACTCAGCCCGTAGGAGAGCTGCACAAAGTGGGCTGGGTCTTCTCACATCAATTAGTAATCAAGACAATCCTTTGCTTACATGATTGGAGCCCAACCTGATCTTGACATCCTTCATTAAGATGCTCTTCTCAGTTAACTCTAGGCTGTATCAGGTTGACAGCTATAGCTTAAGAGTAAGCCATTCATGGCCCATGAAGTAGGCTTGCTCTTGACACATATCCCTTCTCTACCCATGGACTCCAGTGACCATTGCCTGCTACTAGAGTCTCTATATATGATGATTCTTAAACACAGGTGCACGTTTTTTGTTTTTTTGTTTTTTTTTGTTTTTGTTTCCTTTTTTTTGTTTTTGGGTTTTTTTTTGTTGTTGTTGTTGTTGTTGTTCTTTTCCCACCATGGATTGAGCCCAGAGCCTTGAACTAGTTTGCATGCAGCCCCATTTGTGTGTGTGCATGTGCGTGCATGCGTGTGTGTGTGTGTGTGTGTGTGTGTGTGTGTGTGTGTGTGTGATTCTATATCAGTTGATATTCATCTTAGAAATTCAAGTTTCCACAGACAGGTATGGTGCTTGCTGACTTTCTTTCTTCATGTCAGAGAAGATCAACATATGTGGATATCCCAGTAAGAGCCTGACCTCTGTTCTGCAGATATGATGTTTGTAAATAAAGTGGTAAATACATCATAAATATATAACAACACTCCACCATAGTCAACACATACTCACATCATAGCCCAAGAAGGAAAATATGTGACTTATTAACAATTTTATGTTTGTGAAAATTAAATTTTATTTTTTATTGTAAATATGTATTATTTTGCCTTTTCCTTGGGAGAACATGGGCTTAATATCAAAAGTTTAAAATTACTAATCCCTTCAGATAGGTAAAATGACATACCTCTGGCCCACTGAAGGAAGGAATTTGAATCTGTGCAATTATTACTGTGATCAGAAAGTCCTAGATTTTACTCTTGGAACTATTTACTCTCATTACCTCTATTTCTAAATGTCTAACCTTGTGTGTCTGTTTCTTTTTCATTTGTAATTTTCATAAATAATTAGATTTTTCTCAAGAACAGGATGGATATAAAATGGCCTAATTCTAGGTCACAGATGTGGTTTGAAAGAACATTCTACATTACTTGTATGAAATATTAATTGGGGAAGGAAGAAAGACTAAATAAATGAACTTTACCTAGAACACAATTTAATAGAAAATACATTCTGTACATGACAGGTGTCATCTGTCTTGGAACACATTGTCCTGGGCTAAACATTCAGTGCCTTGTTCTGCTTGTTAGATTCTAGGGACAATTTAAAACTGAAAGTAAGGCTGGGAAAATGGTGAAGTTGCTAAAGTATTTGCTGTACAAGGAGGAGGATTTGGGGTTGAGTTCCAGTGCTTACTGAAAAGTTCATCGTGGTGACTCATAATTTAGTGCTGGGGAGGACCCTGGTTCCATGGCCAACAAGGCCAATCCAACCAGTGAGCTTCAGCACAAAGAGAATTCCTGTCTCAAACACCAAGAGAGTGACAGTGCCTAGGGAATGACAACTCATGTTGACCTGTTTACTTTATGTTGCTGTCATAAAGTGTCCTGACAAAAAGCAACTTACAGGAAAAAGTGTTTATTTTGGTTTATAGCTCCAGAGGGGTACAGTCCATCATGGAGGCTAAGATGGGGGAAATGGGCAAGGAAATTATAGTAACAGAAACAGAAGGCAGGTGATCACATTGTGTGTGCACTCGGGAAGCAGGAAGTGGGACCAGGGTACAAAACTGGATAGTCCTCCCCCAGTGACTCACTTTCTCCAGGAAGGATCTATGCACTGGAGGTCCCACAGACTTCTGAAACAGCGCCACCAAGAGTTCAAGTACATGAATCTGTGGGGCCGACTCACTTTCAAACTTCAACAACTTCTGACATCCTTATCACACACACACACACACACACACACACAGACACACAAAATAACATTGAAAGGGTAATATAAAAACCTAAAATTCCTTGATTTTTGTTTTCTGGAAAAAATATCCATGCTACTTTTCTTATAGACAGATATACACACAGGACCTTTCACCTTCACAATTTTGGAACCAATTGAAATTTCTTGCTTATTTTTACTACCTCTTGCACATTTATAAACAATTTTCAGTTTTATTCCTAGGTTTTCAGATTAACCTTTAAAATTAGTTTGTGTGAAAATAAATTTTTATTATGCTTACTGCAGTGAGATGCCTTTCACAGATGTTTGGGTTTAATATAGATTTTTATTGTCTTTTAATTTGGCTTTTTAATATGAGGAAGTACTTCTGTTTAGGAATTAAGAAGAATGAAAATTATTCTAGAATGCGCATACATATGATAAAAATTATTCTGTGATGCAGATATCATACAAATATGCATATAATATGAAATGGCAGATTCGTGGCAAAATTACTTATCTATCTCAATTTATTGGTATATTATTATAATTCTCATACACTATAAAAGATTTCTGCCTTGGAATCTGCTATGTCCCAGGAAATATTTTTGTTGCAATCCTAGAACAACAAGTTAGACATTGACATTCCATACTCAACTGGTAAGGAGCAACTTGAACTGAGAAGTCACTATGTGCCAGCCTCTTTATTCTCTTCCACCTTAAGAGTTATGAGACATGGTCTTAATGGCAACGTTTCAACAGTTCTGTAACCAAATGATGAAGAGATGAAGCAGACACAAAAATCCTCACATTGTATGAACAATTACTCACAAGTACCGTCACTCTAGAAAATAGTACAACAATCAAAACCAATAACACAAGCATTGCAAAGGCAGGAAGAAAGAAACATAAAAATAGTAACATTAGTGGGTTGATAGCACAACTCATGTAAATCCATGAGTATCAAGAAGAACGCGTATCACCTGTTGAAGACAAAGCATTCAGTAAATTCTGTTTCTGCCTCCAGATGCTGAATTTAGTAGGTGGGCTATTAAAGCAGCTATGCAAACAGAAGTGGTCCAAAGGCCGGCTCAGGACAAGCTGAACAATCTCGTCCTGGTTGACAAAGCTGCGTACAACAAACTCTGTAAGGAAGTTCCCAACTGTAAGCTTATTACTCCAGCTCTGGTCTCTGAGAGATGGAAGATTTGAGGTTCCTTGGCCAGGGCAGTCTTTCAGGAACTACTTTCTAAAGGACTTATCAAACTGGTTTCAAAGCACAGAGCTCAAGTAATTTACACCAGAAACACAAAGGGTAGAGATGCACCAGCTGCAGGTGAGGATGTGTGAACAGGTTCAATCAGCTGTTCATTTGGGAAAATAAAACTTCATTGAAGAAAAAAAAAAGCTGAAGGAAATGGTGTCTAAAAACTTATGTGACTGTATGATGCAAAGGTTTTACCAGTGTGAATTGGAAACACTAAGAACTCCAGCAATTGACATAAAATATGCACTCGATACTAAAATGAGATTTCAAATGATAGAAATAACCAGTAAACTTGAGGCTGGATGAGTAGAAATCAGCCCATTTTAAAGATACATAAAAGGAAACTAATGAAGAAGTCAAGATGTGTGTGGGGGGCGATTATTTCCCAAGGGGGGAAAGACAGCGTCATGGAAAGACACAGAGAATAGACAATGTGTAAATGTCTCATCTAATATGCATCAATAAAAATCGTTAATAAAGAGTAAGAAACTTTAAACAACTAAAACCATTCAAAGAGGAGCACACACAAAGATACCACTGTCAAAATATTCCCTGACCTATTAGTTACTTTTCTGTTGCTATGATAAAGCACTATGACCAAAAGAAACTTACAAAAGAGTTTATTTTAGCCATGGTTCCAGAAGGATAAGACTCCATTATGTTAACATAGAAGTAAGATGCAAGCCTGGTATTAGGAGCAGGAAGTCAGGAGCTCACATCTGCAAACACAAACATGAAACAGAGAGAATGATTAAAAATAGGCTAGCCTATATAATTGAAAAGTGAATCCCTGTGGCCTACTGCTTCCAACAAGTCTATACCTTCCAACAAGTCTATATACCTCCTAAACCTACCCAAAGAGTTTACCAACTGAGGACAGAGGGTTCAAACATCTGAGCCTGGGGTCCATTCTCATTCAAATCACAATACCTGCTGGGGGCTTCTAATGCTATTGCCTGGCTTTACTTCTGCTTCACATCTCTATATAGGAATCAGTCCTTTCTGCCCAGATGTTATACACAGATAACCTTCAATGCACTTTTGAGGTTCCCTATATAGTTCCCCTGAAAGGTGGGTCTTTCTGATAACCCCACCCAGCAGAAAGGACTCAGTTTATCCTATCACAAATTTCTTAAATGGCAGTTAGGATTACCTTTGTAGAGCAGTAGCAGTGAAGGAGATAGAAAATGACAAGTAGTTTGAATTTGGAAGTCATGCACTTTAAATATCTAAGTTCAGTAGCAAGAATATGCCACTAGCAAGGGGTTTCCACATAGAGTCATATGCCCATGATGGGGTTGAAAGAGTGACATCGAACCTTGCACTGCTATACCACTCCTGGGCATATACCCAAAGGATTCCCCGGCATGCAATAAAGACACATGCTCCATTATGTTCATAGCAGCTGTATTTATAATAGCCAGAAGCTGGAAAGAACCCAGATGCCCCTCAAAGGAGGAATGGGTACAGAAAATGTGGTATATTTACACAATGGAATACTACTCAGCAATTAGAAACAATGAATTCACAAAAATTTTAGGCAAATGGTTTGATCTGGAAAATATCATCCTAAGCGAGGCAACCCAATCACAAAAGAATACACATGGAATGCAATCTCTGATAAGTGGATATTAATTAGCCCAGAAGCCCTGAATACCCAAGGCACAAATTGCATAACAATTGACTCCCATGAAGAAGTATGGAGAGGGTCCTGATCCTGGAAAGGATTGATCTAGCATTGGAAGGGAATATAAGGACAGAGAAAAAGGAGGGAGGTGATTGGAGAAGGGATGGAGAAAAGAAGATTTATGGGACATATGGGGAGGGGGGATCTGGGAAAGGGGAAATCATTTGGAATGTAAACAAAGAATATAGAAAATAAAAATATTAAAAAAAGAAAAAAAAGAAAGTCATCAGGACAGGAAGTTAAAGGTCAGAGGTCAGAGACAGGAGAAGGACTAATATTTCAGTAATGAAGGTGGTAGAGAATCTGATGGAATCTAGGGCATAATCATTGGATCTTAGAATACAGACTACTAAGAGTTATCTATGTTCTGGAATGTTCTTTCAGTATAGATTCCAGGTTCATCTCACAACCTGGTTTCTCTCAACATATGGCTCTTTGCCTACCCCGACCACACTGTTTTTCATAGACTACTTCTGCCCGGTGTAATTCCCACCAGGTTCTCTTATTTTGTAGTTTCTGTCTGGCTGTTGGATAGTTACTGTCTGGCTGTTGGATACACGGACACTAGTATTTTAAATAATTATCTGTTAAATTATATAAGTATTTAAGTGGCACACAGACTTAACTATGTTGTGGTTTTCAGAGTAGCCTACATTAAGGAAGACATGCTTGTGTACCTATATATGGCCTGTGAGTGTGTGTGTGTGTGTGTGTGTGACAGAGAGAGATGTTTTTATGTAACATCTTAACCAATAAATCTAAAAAGAGCATAATTTTTTAAAAGCTGGAAGTATATTTAAATAGAATAACCAATAAAATATGCAACTAATGCCTGTGTGATATCTATTTGTTACATTACACATGACACCATGATATAATTATTGCCTGATTCGATATGACAGCCACTTAATTTTGTAACAAGGTCTTCCATTTCTCCATTTTGCTTATGAAATTAGATATTTGGTCAAATTAATTGCTGTGCTTATCAAATAAATTAAATTTTGTCAGCATTATTGGTGTTATTGTAAAAGCTCTGCTCATGCAAATATTTCATGAAATTCTATTCAATGCTAAAAGTCATTTTCTCTTCAAGTTAAAAGTGTAGCAAAAGAAGTGCTGAACAAAAAAAACCAGGATTCTGTAACAAACTTAGATGTTCCTATGATGGTTAATATTAACAGTTTGACAGGCTCTAGAACTGAGTGGAAGATAAGCATCTGGGAGAGAGTTTCTAGTTAGGTTAATTAGTAAAGACCCACTGTAAATAGGAATGGCACTAACCCATAGGCTTGGGTTCTGGAATGAACAAAAACTGATAATGAGCCAAGCATCAGCATTCACAGAGAGGTTGCTTCCCTGCCACTGGCAAAAGAGCCAATTCAAGCCAGATTGGATTATATTAAAGAGAAGTTTATTGGGAAGATGCTCTGGCCCCAAGGATTGAAGCCAGGGGAGTCACCAATGGGAAAGAGGTATAGGGGGGCGGGGAAAGAGAGAAAGGACACACAGGCAGAGAGAGAAAAGGAGAAGAAAGTGAGAGACCAAAATGTTTGGATTATATAGGGAGGAGCCTCTGGGGTGCGGGAAGGGCAGCCAGGCTCCCAGACTGGAAAGTTCAGGGCTGGGGGCAGGGTGTGCCAGGTAGGGACTGAGGAATGCTGGGAGAAAGTGGAGGCAAGGTCCGCTTTGCTATGTAAAATATGCACCTCAGCCCCTTGTCCCTAGGTTCAAAACCAAATGTTCATCTCTCTCTGTCTCTTGTCAGCAGAGGCAGTGTGATCAGCTGCCTCATGCTCCAGTGGACGCCACTTCCTTGCCATGATGGGCAGACAGCACCCTAGAATTTATGAGCCACTAGCAAGTCTCTTTTCCCTTAGGTTGCTTTGGTCAGGCATTCTGCTGTAGCAACTAGGACAGTGCTAGAGGTGATATCAGCAAGCATTTCTGAAACCCCCAAGGGTGTTTTTCTCTGCTGTTTTGTACTGGATAACTCATTTTCTTTTCATTTTCAGTGTGATGATTCTCATTCCTGAATGTGAATTTTAAGAGCCTCAAGGGAATGCTTTTCCCCATAAAACAAATCAAATGACAGAAATGAGCAAAACAGTCCTCTGCAGAGAAATTCTCACCCACTCTCAGTGAAAGTAGTTCTCGATATGTGTGCAATGTCCCATCCTTGACAACAGGAAATAACAGCAAAAACAGAAAACTACAAACTTGGGAAGCAACTATGGGTTGTGATTACTAATAAGAGGAACATGAAGAGGCTTGAACGGGAGCCAGACATGGTTCTACTGACTCTATGCTCTGCTGTGCCATTCATACTGGCTGAGTTCTCATGGCAACTACAACATACCTGTACTGGCTGGTTTTGTGTGTCAATTTGACACAAGCTAGAGTTATCACAGAGCAAGGAGCCCCTATCAAGGAAATACCCCCATGAGGTCCAGCTGTAAGGCATTTTCTCAATTAGTAATCAAGTGAGGAGGACCCCTTTTGGGTGGTATCATCCCTGGGCTGGTAGTCTTGGGTTCTGTAAGAAAGCAAGCTGAGCAAGCCAGGGGAAGCAAGACAGTATGAAATATCCATCCATGGCCTCTGCATCTGCTCCTGCTTCCTGACCTGCTTGAATTCCAGTCCTGAATTCCTTTGGTGATGCTCAGCAATGTGGAAAGTGCAAGCTGAATAAACCCTTTCCTTCCCAATTTGCTTCTTGGTCATGATGTTTGTGCAGGAATAGAAACCCTGACTGAGATAATACCAAGGTATGAATATAGAAGATCTGGATACATAAAACACTCTCTTCTAGTTTCCTGAAACTTAAAGCCATTATAAAATGATTTTTTTTTAGGATGAAACCAGTGTTAGCAGCTTCTGTTATGCCACTAACTAGCTTAGCCCGTGCTGGAACTGTGCATGGGTTTAACAGAAAACAAAGAGGGTAGTTGGTTGGATTAGTTGTGCCCCTGGTGTCTGGGATGGCTCTGATCTTCCTCTCACTGTAAAGAATCCAGGTGACAACTCTAGCTGCACTGTCAGGACTTTGTCTCTTCAGCCTGGTGCTGGCCCAGCTGGCCCAAATGCATTGGACAATGTTTTGTGTGCCTGTTCCTCCTTGCTGTTCACTGAGCAGCTGGCACACTCAGTGAAATTTAAGAAACATTGCTGAATGAAAAAATGAAAACAAGAACATAAAAAACAAACAAAACAGCAGTTCAACTGAATGATTAACTATAAAAGCCAACTACATTCAAGAGAAACAATAACACACTTTAATGAGACATACTAAGTATTTCTTGTCTGCAAAGCTATGAAAGGACCCAATGGGTGCGTCTTTTTTGTTTCTGAATCCTATGCATGGGCACTTCACAGACATTGGCTTCATTTTTCCCCAATGCTCAACAGCCATCCCTTAGTCACATCCTGCACAGAAGAGCATGTAAGCCAGTGCCACCAGTGTTCTCATACTTGCACTGTCAGCATAAAGTCAAGTCCTCCTCAGAGTATATTGAAGAAATTGCTTAAAGGGTGCTGTATGGGAACTATTAGAAGGCTTGACCTGGAGCCAGACACGGCTTTCTGCTTTGCTCATGCTCTCTCACCTCAACAACCGGAGGTAGGGAACTGAGTGCAGTGAGTTCGGGGCATTGGTCACTCTCCAGGGTTAGCTCAGTGTCCTGCTGAAAGGCCTTACCTAATGATGTCAAATCATTTTATAGTATGAACACTGTTGGCATTCTGTCTAAGCTCTGCCCCACAGTTACCTGGCACCCCCATCCCCCATACCTCACCACATCTCCATAGAACATATGACCTCCCTTCCTCTTTTTTTATAAACACAACAAACACAGCACACTGAAGGCTCAAAATAACATTTCTGTTATTCTTAATAACATGCTATACTTGACAGTAGTTGTGAAAGTTTTAAATTGGTCGAAGAGAAGAGACAGAGTCAGACTTTCACTTCCAATGACATCCTATTCATCTTGATCATAGACTTATCTGTTAAAAAGACAAATGCAGGACTGGGGAAGGGGGCTGGAAATTGCCGTTGGGATGCCATCCAATCCCAGAGGATTTGCATTCCTCCTGAGATGCCACTCATCCTTGTCTTTGAGCTCTTATGGACACATCTCATGAGCATTGTGAAACTCACCCCATGTGAAAACAAGCCTGGGATTTTCACATGAGTTTCTAGCAAACAGAGACACCTGCAAATTCCATCACACTGAGACTCTCAGCCTGAGATCCTGAGATCAAGGATGACCTGATGCTCCGTAGATTCTTAATCAGTGTCAACATCTGGGTTAAGATTGCTTCTCAATTCTACCTGGCCTTTCAGGCAGAGCCAAAGGAAAGATGAGGATAGCACAATAGAGAAATGCCTTGGGAATACATTAAATGCCACCATTAAGGTATACACCGATTCCATGTGTTGTGGACTGGATAGTTAGTTACACTCTTAGCTGTTCATAAGCAGAGCATCTCAAAAAACTTACAAATTTTCTGAGCTTGTGAAAAAGGCCTCTTTTAGAATAATTCATATCTGTTACTAAACTTGTAAATTATTCATCTTTTGATTAATATGCTAATTAAGGATTTGCTGTTAAAAGGTATAAATATCTTTCATTGCCTAAAGTAATTAGAATAAGTAATTACTTAAACACTATGATTCTGCTGTTAAATACTACGAAAAAGGGAAGAGAAGATACAGAAATATGTTCGATACAATTTCAACTGTTGAACCAGATGACAATATTTTACACTGTTTATGTAAATATATACATATGTCTTCACAGGACTTCAGTATTTTCTTCTTTTTGGACGATCTATTTAGCTTTCATTTCACTGACAACCTGGGACTCTAATTTTCTCTTCATTAGCTTCCTATTTTAATAATAAAAAAGAAAATATAAACTCATTTATTATGTGATGGTTTGTAATTTAAAATTATTTAATAGTTATTTTTAAATTATTGTTTCAAGAAGATGTGATGTAAGTTGCTAATGAGATTAAGTTAGATAAACCTTGCAAGCATGTCCAGCCTTTAGCCCTTGAGCCTCTAGCATCCAGGATAGCTATGAACACAGCCCAAGACATTTGGAGATCATGCTCATGTTGAAAGCCTGGACAGCCTTGTTAAAGCAACTTGTACCTGATGAAGGTGATTTCAGTACATTCCCAAGCTGAATTCAGGAAATTATGTTCCAACACCCTATCATGTAAATTTATGGCTTAAATGATTTTTGGTGAATATCATATGCTATGTGTGCATTTATTTTCAAAAAATCTACATATTATGATGATGAGATAATATTTTGGGATATATTTAGTTTTATTTTATGTATATGGGTGTTTAGTGCATGTATGTAAGTGCAGTGCATGTATTTTAGTGCATGAAGTAGCCAGAAGAGGGCATCAGATCTAAATGTGGAGTTTAGATAGAGTTGTGAACCACCAGTTTGGTGTTGAAAATCAAATCAAGGTCCTCAACAAAAGCAGCCAGTGCTCTCCAGTCACTGAGCCATCTACATAGCTCAAGGAATTAATGTTCTAATATTAGCTTTTGTACAAAGACCTAACAAAGGCATATTTGCAAATAATCACTTCTCTACTAATCTATTTCTGTACATCACAGCCCTGAAGTTAGAAGATGGAGATTATTGGTGAGAAGCAATAGGAGAAAAAGGATATTTCATTTCATCTTTTTTTTTGGTTTTTTTGGATTTGGTTTTTTTGAAACAGGGTTTCTCTGTATAGCCCTGGCTGTCCTGGAACTCACTCTGTAGACCAGACTGGCCTCGAGCTCAGAAATCCACCTGCCTCTGCCTTCCAGAGTGCTGCTGGGATTACAGGCAAGTGCCACCATGGCCTGTCTCATTTGATCTTAAACTTTTAGGGTGACATGACAGTCATCCCTGAATCAGAGGTGAATGACAAATGGATAAAGGGGGAGAACTGCCAACCTTGGTACCCAGAAAATGCCTAAGCCAAGATTCATCATTCTCCAGAACTACTGTGTAGCTGTCACTGTGAAGGCTTAACATTCCCACATATGTTCTTTGATAAATGCATACAATTTCAATACCCATAGCTTTATTTTTTATTCTTTCTTGGTCTACTTATCTGGTATACTTAATGACTAGTCTTGACTTGTTTTTACTTTTAAATAACTTAGTTTCTATGTTTTATTTGTTTCTATTTTTTTACCCATACCTCAATGTATCATTCTCAGTTTATCATTTGCATATTTATACAGACATGAAGGGGAAATATGTACCTTAAGAGTGATGTATGAAATTGATGATGGTGGTTACTAGCCCACCATTGAACAGTCTCATTGACCCTTTGGTTTTAGGTCATGGTCTGGGATGTGACTACCACTGAGCTTGTACATAGCATAAGAAATGGATTCCCACATGCTCCCACTGGCAGAAAGTAAGCAATGTAGATCTTTGATCCACAGCCTCCAAATGAGGGTATTCAATCTACTTGTACATCCCCCTGGGTGCTGTTTATATCAAAAATAATCTAGTTTACACATTCAGTTTATCTGCCCTTCTTTGTGTCCTACTAAGATAAATAAGCTGGTGGTGGCTCAGCATCTCCCTCTGTGTCAGGGAACTTCTGGCCAAGTCAGTGTTATTATGTGTGAACCAAATTATGAATGAAAGTAGAGTCTCAACCATAGATCAAAGAGCAATATAATGTTTTAAACATTTAGATGAAAATGCTTGCAAATTTAATACTTTTTTTCCTGTACCACAGGAGGTCACTCTGAACCTCTGAGAAGCAGGACAGATGATTGACTCAAAGTTCAGGTATAGCTCTTTTCCAGTAGCTTGGTCCTGATGCTGCCATCTGAAGACTATCACTTTGTCTAAGACCATGCTCTCTTTCATCTCT
Organism: Apodemus sylvaticus; assembly: GCF_947179515.1. Lineage (NCBI taxonomy): Eukaryota > Metazoa > Chordata > Mammalia > Rodentia > Muridae > Apodemus > Apodemus sylvaticus. The sequence goes on along the minus strand of NC_067477.1, from coordinate 96,287,097 downwards.
CATACACATTTTACCTTTATATAATAGCCACTAGTTTGTATGACTGCCTCTCTAAGACTATAACTGTCTCTTGAATATTATTTTTCTTAGTGTGTATCTCCTGTGACCTGAGAGTCTCTGCAGATAATCACTTCTCTACTAATCTATTTCTGTACATCACAGCACTGAAGTCAGAAGATGCTACAATGGAGATTCTTGGTAAGAGGCAATAGGAGAAAAAGGCTGACTATTTCATTTGATCTTAAACTTTCAGGGTAACATGACAGTCATCCCTGAATCAGAGGTGAATGAGAAATGGATAAAGGGGGAGAACTGCCAGACTTGGTACCCAGGAAATGCCTACACCAAGATTCATCATTCTCCAGAACCACCGTGTAGCTGTCACTGTGATTGGGTCCTTGTCCAGCAACTATTGACTCACTAATAGAGGCATTTTTGAAATCAAGAGGAATATATGTAGAGACAGGGATGGTACTTTGTCTGTACAAAAAATAGATAGTGTCCCTTGAATATTACTTTCTTATCATTAACTCTAGAATGTCACACACAAAAAGATAAGAGACACTCAGCTGGAGTCCCTGAGCCATCTCTTTGGCATGAGACTGGCTAAGTTATTTCTTCTGTAACAGAACCAGGCTAATGAACTTCCACTTACAGCCATGAGCTCACTATTGGATGATAAAGACAGGAAAGGGTGATTCACTACCACCAATGTGTCTACAACTCCTAGTTTCCCTCTGCTCTTTGACTCTCCCAAACTCCCAAGGAATCAACCACATGTAAGCTTTGAACTACATCACTAATTATAAGAGTCAATTTGTTGGGTATATGCCCAAGAGTGGTATAGCTGGGTCCTCAGGTAGCACTATGTCCAATTTTCTGAGGAACTGCCAAAATGATTTCCAGAACTTGCAATCCCACCAACAATGGAGGAATGTTCCTCGTTCTCCACATCCTCACCAGCATTTGCTATCCCCTGAGTTTTTTATCTTAGCCATTCTGACTGGTATGAGGTGGAATCTCAAGGTTGTTTTGATTTACATTTCCCTGGTGACTAAGGATGTTGAACATTTCTTTAGGTGCTTCTCAGCAATCCAGTATTCCTCAGCTGAGAATTCTTTGTTTAGCTCTGTACCCCATTTTTAATAGGATTATTTGGTTCTCTGTAGTCTAAGTTCTTGAGTTCTTTGTATATATTGGATATTAGCCCTCTGTCAGATGTCAGATTGGTAAAAATCTTTTCTCAGTCTGTTTGTTGCCATTTTGTCCTATTGACAGTGTCCTTTGTTTTACAGAAGCTTTGCAATTTTATGAGGTCCCATTTGTCAATTCTTGATCTTAGAGCACAAGCTATTGGTGTTCTGATGCTCCAACATGTAATAAGAACACATCCTCCACTACGTTCATAGCAGCCTTATTTATAATAGCTAGAAGCTGGAAAGAACCCAGATGTCCCTTAACAGAAGAATGGATACAGAAAATGTGGTAATTTTCACAATGGAGTACTGCTCAGCTATTAAAAACAATGACTTCATGAAATCCTTAGGCAAATGGGTGAACTGGAAAATATCATCCTGAGTGAGGAAACCCAGTCACAGAAGAACACACATGGTATGTACTCACTGATAAGTAGATATTAGCCCAAAAGCTCAGAATACCCAAGATACAATTCACAGACCACATAAAGCTCAAGAACAAGGAGGACCAGAGTGTAGATACTTTGGTCCATCAAAATACCCATGGCTCCCACACAGCCAACCAATGGACTGAGCATAGGGTCCCTAATGGAGGAGCTAGAGAAAGGTTCCAAGGAGCTGAAGAGGTTTGCAGCCCTATAGAAGGAACAATAATAAGTACCATCAAGTATCTCCAGAGTTCTATGGACTAAACCACCAACCAAAGAGTGCACATGGAGGGACCCATGGCTCCAGCTACACATGTAGCAGAGTATGGCCTTTTCAGACATCAATGAGAGGAGAGGTCATTGGTCCTGTGAAGGCTGGATGCCCAAGGGTAGGGGAATGCCAGGTCAGGGAAGTGGGAGGTGGGTTGGTAAGCAGGAGGAGAGGGGATTGGATAGGGGTTTTTAGGAGGGGTAACTATGAAAGGGAATAACATTTAAAATGTAAATAAAGCAAATATCTAATAAAATAAGTCAATTTGTTACAATTTGTTAGTAAGATTATATTATGGAGGACAAAAGACCTTATCTTTAAAGAAGAAAAATTATTTTAAGTGACATTGACAAGTTTGTTGAAAGACAAAATCAGTTGCTAAGAAGACTCTGGGAGTGTGCTTAGATTTTCTAGAGAAATCAATCCATTGCATCATGGGAAACCCCCATGAACAATGCCAGGGAGAATGTAGAACAAAAGTAGGCACCAGTACCACTTGAAATTATGGTTTTCTTTTCCCCTAGAAGAGAGAATCTCACAGGAAACTTCCTGCTCCTCTGGCTCTTAAAAATCATTCCACTTTCTTCTTCTGCAATGATTCCTGAGACTCCAATGCAGGGATTGTGTGGTAGTAATGCCAGCTGGGACTGGGCTCCAAAGGAACTTTTGTTTCCTGTCTGCAGTTGACAGCTGCAGTTCTCTGTAATGGTTCCCATCTACCTTTTTTTCACTCCTTTTGCTTACTTCCCATGAAGTATTGTAGTAAAGCTATGGTGAGTCTTCATATTTTTGAGAGCAAAACCTGCAAAGTAGAACATGACCGGAAAGATGGAGACCAATGGTCATAGCCGCAGTAAACAAATGTCTGAGGACTTAAAGGGATAACAGCAAAGGACATTCAGGGTATATTCCCCAACTATAGTCAATCATGAAGTAATGCTTTGTCTTCCAAGTTCCTGTCTCATTTAACATTTTCCTCCTTAGTTAACAACAGGTACAGTCCTGTCCATTCCATTTCCAAAGGCAGCTGTAAAGCATAGATGATACAACATTCCATGGAGTCATTTCTTTGCAATGATCCATTTCTACTGAATGTGAGAAAGTTTTTGGATGCAGAGCATGTCTTCTCTACCCCATGTACCTTTACTGTTGACTCTTCTTGAGAATCTAGTCCCCTATGTTCTCATTATCAATATCAGCCAGAAATCTATTGCAAAGATACAATCTTGGACTCACTTAAAATTGTTAGGATCAGAAAACCTTGGGACAGCATTCAAAAAATGTTCTCCCATGATTCCAGACCAGGCCATGTGACAATGTTAAAACACAAGTTACCTGGTTATCTTCATACTAACAACTCCAGGTCTGAGGACACCAAGAGGCAGGGATTCACTCTAGCTCTTTCTCTCAGCAGCCTAATTAAGGTTCAGTTTTGAATCTTGAGCTTTGATACTTATATGCAATGCCAGGAAGATAGACACAGATGTAGATACAAATATTAATTACAGAAGACTGTAGTCCTCATCATGGTTTAGTTGGTTATCTTGGAGAACAACTCCATTATCTAGCCGCCGTGTAGGAAGCAGATATGGAATATGATTTGAACAGATTCCAGCCACATGTTCTTCTCTTTGCTTGGTTACCTCAGTCCTCTGCTTCCTCTTACAACTCCAGCCCAAGGGATGCTCTGTCACTATATGAGATAATATGCAGACTAAAGAATCTTGCAGGTGAGAGCCTGTGAGATGGCTCTGTGGGTTAAGCCTGACAGCCTAAATTCCCTGGACTCATGTGCTAGAAAGACAGTTTCTGCTTCCACAAGTTGTTCTCTGACCTGTACATGCTCCCACAATAAGCAACTGCCATAACAACTGTAAATTTTGGAGGAAAAAGAATCATATGGGCAAAAGGTTCTAACCTTCCCTACCCCTACATTTTAGAGATGAGAAATATACCTCTTGTTCCTGGCCTTGTGAACTTTATGGGATACTTCAGAGCACTAGCAAGAAACTTCTCCACTGTGGTCAGTGGTAGAAACAATGATGTCCATCCAGAAAATGCCCAACAAAGAGAAAGCAGTACAGCACTCAATCCAAGTGTGGACTTGCTAGTTATAGTGGACAGAGGGTGAAAGCAGCTTCATTCTGTCTTAAGGCTTACCATTGCTAAATCCTACAAGGCCACTATACCTTCTACAGTTTAAAGGAGGTGATCCCTCAGAGTGCCTTTTCAAAGAAATAAAATCACATTATTGTAAAATTTAGTCAGCATACATTGTGAGAATACACTGTGGAAAATATTGTAGGTAGATCATCTCTCAAAAACCAAAGGGTGTGTTATTTTTATACCAAGCTTATGGATAGAATAAAATGCTCATTCATTACCATTTTTCTCCAGGGATTTATAGTGTGTGTTTCTAAAGGACGTTTGCTAGGTTTTCTGTTTTGAGAATGGAATGAATGGAATATATATATCACTTCTCTGCATAGGCCACATGTCAGTGGTAAGCACATCCCTTATGATGTCACCTGATCTGAGGATCATTGAGTGTCAGTCTTACTCAACACTGACTTCTGAATAAATAAAGGCCATGTGGGATCACAAATGCAATGAAATTAATATTCACAAGGCACTAAAATAATACAAAGGGGCGAAATAATTTTTTTCCCAGAAGATCAAGAAACTCTTGTGCCTGACTCTAAAATCTAAAATCGAAGCTGAGATTGGTACTAGAAGGGTGTATGGATGAGGGGAGATACCGGATAAACTGGGAAGAGGAAGTGGCAATGCTAGAGGTGGGTGCCTCGTCTCTACCCTGCTCCCTTGAAGAATTAACCGCAGCATCCTGACTCCTGGTACATTTATAATGATATGTTTGAAAGAGTGAGTCACAGGTTTGTTCCAAGCCATCTTGTGAACATTTTCTTAGGTTTTCAGTGTGGATCATCACGAAGGGGCCCACGTCTGTGAGAAGCAGTCAAGCCCTTGTCTGTTTGTTCCTACCACTTTTTTCTACAACTGAATGCCTGACCCTTTCAGCACCGCAGCACCATGGGGCGTAGTTCTGTAATCACACTGAGCATTTGTTTTAGGGATGCCTTTTGCTGATTTTGCATACATATGCAAACTGTTAGATTTTAATTTTACATATGGATTGAACTGTCAGAAGGAGGAAGAATAGGTCAACCCTGGAACCTAGCTAAGCCCATGAAGCTGCTTGGCAGCATGCTGTGTGCATAGTAACTGGAACAGCTCCCCGGGATCTCTGGAGTAAAATGCACTGCTGAAATATGAAATGCACAGAAGTCTAAAGATATGTGTGACCTCTCACTGGGATCGGAGGAAATGGAGGAAAATACCTTTCATATGAGCCAATGTGGAAAGGCTCATTACAGTTAGAATTTGGTAAGACATTTCAAAACACACATTTATGTGAATATAGAGCTTAGACACTTTCTTGGGGGATGGAGTGGGAAGGGGGATGCAGGAGACTCCAGTACTGTTTCAGGATGTACCCAAGACTGGTAAATCATGGGTTAATGCAGGTTCCTTTCTGATCAATCCTCACTTTCTGCCCCAGTGATATGAGTTATTAGTAGCTAATATATATAGCATCCTTTGAGGTGAATGTCATTTTCTCTGCTTTAATGGGGAGCTCAGGGAAGATGGCAATTGTGACTTTTAGAAATTCTGGTTCATTAGCGAGAGAGTGATAGCTTACAGGTCACTGCTCTGCTGCTTCTATGTGTCCCTCTCTATTCTTTCCCAAGTCCAGGCATGCTCTCTGCTTACACTGGTTTTGTATTTTGTCACAGAAAACTCTTTAGTGCCTGGCATCACCTACCTGCTCAGAGTCCTGGCTTCCTCATTTCAAAAAGTGTACTGTTCAGGCCCTATAACACTGCTCAGTGAAACCATCTGCAGACCACACTGGCATTGTGTCTCTTCTGCATTTGTGACATCTGCCTAAGGGCTCTGTAGTAGTGGGCAGCTTTCATAATGCCTGTTCAACTGTCCTGGTGTTTATGTCTATTGGCCTACAACACCTTCCTATTCTGGGTGGAATCAAGGAAATAAATAGGATGGAGATTATCATTTCGGTGTGTTAGTGAACTAGAACATAAACACTCACATTCTTGTCCATAGAAGAGGTGAGGTAGCCACTGCTGGTGGGGCTGTAAGATAGTACAACCACGTTGGAAATCAGTCTGGCGGTTCCTCAGAAAACTGGACAAGACACTTCTGGAGGACCCTGCTATACCTCTCCTGGGCATATACCCAAAGGATTCCCCGACATGCAATAAAGACACATGCTCCATTATGTTCACAGCAGCCTTATTTATAATAGCCAGAAGCTGGAAAGAACCCAGATGCCCCTCAAAAGAGGAATGAATACAGAAAATGTGGTATATTTACACAATGGAATACTACTCAGCAATTAGAAACAATGAATTCACAAAATTTTTAGGCAAATGGTTTGATCTGGAAAATATCATCCTAAGTGAGGTAACCCAGTCACAAAAGAATACACATGGAATGCAATCTCTGATAAGTGGATATTAATTAGCCCAGAAGCCCTGAATACCCAATGCACAAATCACATAACAAATGACTCCCCTGAAGAAGTATGGAGAAGGTCCTGATCCTGGAAAGGATTGATCTAGCATTGGAGGGGAATATAAGGGCAGAGAAAAAAAGGAGGGAGGTGATTGGAGAATGGATGGAGAGAAGAAGGTTTATGGGACATATGGGGAGGGGGAAATCATTTGGAATGTAAACAATGAATATAGAAAATAAAAATATTAAAAAAAATAGAAGAGGTGAGGTAGGATCTTGGGCTCGAATGAGAAGCGCAGTGCCTTGTGGATGTGAGCTGGGGATGTGCCACCTCCCATTCACCACCTGGTCTGTCTTATGCTCTCTTATCTCATGCCTCACCTCACTAGTAGGGACTGGTGCTGATGAGAGCTGCAGTGGTGCTAAGCTACCTGAAGCCTGTGTCTGTAACTAATGTTTGCACTGCTCTACAGTAGGCTATGATGCTCTGTGACCAGACTCCCTCCCCTCAATCTCATCCCTGCTCACTCCTTTCTCCCCAACTAGTTTTCTGCTTATGCTCATGTTTCCTTTGTCCCTTTACTAAAACTAAATGAATGCACTGACTTTTCAAAGATTTATTTTCCATATGTGATATTTTTACCTGCATAATATGTGCAGTAAGTGTTGAGTCCACCAGAACTGGATTTAAAGGTCTTTGTGAGCCACCATGTGGGTGCTGGAACTCAAACTCAGGTCCTCCTCAAGAGCAATAGATGCTCTTTTTATTTACTTATTTATTATTTTTATTCATTTTTAATTAAATATTTTCTTTATTTACATTTCAAATGTTATCCCCTTTCCTCATTTCCCCTCTGAAAACACCCTAACCCATCTTCTCCTCCCCCTGCTCACCAACCTACCAACTCCTGCTTCCCTGTCCGGGCATTCCCCTATACTCGGGTATTCAGCCTTCTTAAGACCAAGGGCTTCTCCTCCCTTTGAGGTCCAACAAGGCCATCCTCTGCTACATATGCTGCTGGAGCCATGGGTCCCTCCATGTGTACTCTTTAGTCTCTGGGAGCTCTGGGACTATTGGTTGGTTCATATTGTTGTTCTTCTTAACCACTGAGTCAGCTCCTCATCTTCATGAACTGCTTTTTTTTTCAAAGCATGACTAGACATGGTTGGATCAGCTTATGACATAGGTGATCCAATGGTTCTCAACATGTGGGTCTCAGCCCTTTTGAGAGTCATATATCAGATGTCCTGCATAGCAGATATTTTCATTATGATTTATAACAGCAGCAAAATTACAACTATGGTGTAGCAAATAAGGAATTTTTTGTTTGCAGGGTCAACACAGCACAAGGAACTATATGAAAGGGTCAAATCTTTAGGTTGCGAAGCACTGACATAGGCAAAGCTGTTCTCTCTTGCCCATTCGTGCTTGCTAATTAATTTATAACAACTGCCTCTGTGCAGTTAAGCTGGTTTTAGGACTTTTAAATAATCGCTGACTCTTTCTGTTGTATAAAGTAAGTTCTCCCACACACACCATTCACCTGTTTTCTTTCTTTGGCTCTGACTTCATGTGATTCCAATCTCGCTTTCTGTGTGGCACTGAAGCTGGACATTGCTCGTTAAGGTATCCCTGACAGCTTCAGAACCCAGAGTTGACAAATACCAGCGCTGCAGCCATCTGACCCCTTGACAGCCCTGCTCTTTCAGATGGGAGTCACTTCACATGGGACCAGTCTACAGCAGCCAGTCCCTCAGCCCCGGGGAGAAAGAGCATTCTGAGTAAGATAACAGAGTTGATTTTTCTGGAGTAAAAGCCTTCAAAAGTAAACATTCCACAGCCTTGTATATGTGTGTCTATTTTTCTTTAACCTTGGATTGCAACAGGCAAACATTTCTTAGGAAGTCTTGATAGCTCAAGGGTGGCTTGCAAAGGAGATTTTCAGGTTACCATGGGGACCCCAGAGTGTGAGAAAACACAACCTTTCCTCCCCTCAGCTCTTAAGATAAGTGCAAAGCTCAGCCCTTTATCTGTGGTCATTTATTTATTTAATTTTCTTCGCCTCATGACCTTTCTCTAAGGTTTTATGAAAGGTGATGCCTGTGCTGGGCAGAAAGCAATCTGCTGAGGGAGTTCTCTCTGGCCTTGGACAGATCTTGCAGCTTCCAGATCTGCCCCACATCTTCTGTAGCCCCAGGCCTCAGGCAGAAAGCTGAAGTGTGGCTGGCAGGGAACAGGGAGATAAACTGAGTTCATGCCTGACCCGGCCATCTAGCAAAAGGGAAATGACACCTTCACTGTTAAAGCTATGGAAATGCTTGCAAAAAATCTATCCATACATGCAAACTCAGGTATACTAGTTCTACAAAGGAAGTAACTTTAGCCTCAGTATAATACAAGGCACATTAAATATTCCCCAGGCTCTTGAACCCAAACTCTGTAAGGTGAGATTGAAGCACAAAGGGAAATGGCACACAGTGGGAGAGAGAACACTCCACCTTCTGTGAAGTCCTGGTGTTGTCCTCCTATTCAAGAAAGGCCATAATTTTCTCAGGAAACAACTCATGGCAATACTGAAATCACTCTGAGAAATAAGTCTGAACACAAGAATATTAAACATCCAGCATGGAAAGTTTTATTTTAGAAAAATGATGTAGGATGAAGCCATCTACCGAGGAACTGAAGACAGCCGGAGGTGGAGGAGAAGTTAACAGTTCTGAGGAAGAAAGGAAACTGCCCAATCCACCGTCTGTTTCAACACTAGACACCAAGCAGCAGTGTGTGGCTAGAGGAACTACACAGCAGCCAAGAGCCTAATGCACCAGCAAGAGCCAGCTAAGGTACAAAGTGGAGCAGGTGCACGTGGTTGAGGGTACCCTGATCCACCTCTCCTACCCCACCTGTGTATCCTGGCACAGTTTTCTCTCACTTTCAGCATTTCTTTGTTATAATTCTGCTTTTTTGTTTTATTTTTCATAAAACTAGACAGGAGTATTTTCATTACTTTTTCCTTAAATGTGGAAGTTATCCTCTGGGCCCAACAAGGCCTTGACCCTTCTTCCCATAGTCTGTGTGGCTTTATGAGCATAGGCCACCTTCAACTTTGAGAGAGACTTTTAATTAGTTTTTGAGTTGGGTTGACTCAACTAAATTTATTTTGTTTCTGTCAGACTAAAGAAGATGAAAGATGGATTATAGATTAGATAGATAGATAGGTAGGTAGATAGATAGATAGATAGATAGATAGATGGATGGATAGATGGTTGGATGGATGGATGGATAGATGGGTGGATGGATGGATAGAAGAATGTATGGATGGATGGATGGATGGATGGATGATGGATAGATGGATGGATAGGTGGATAGACAGATAGATGGATAGACAGACAGACAGATAGACAGATGACAGATAGATAAGTGATATATAATAGATGAGAAAGATGGATGCAGGCACGTAGATGATATACAGGACATAAAGACATGTGCAAATTGTATTGTCATTGACATGTTAGACACAAACATGATGTGCTGCTCTGCCACTTCAGTGACCCTAGCTAGCTATCACTGCACTGCTTGGAAATCTGTTTCGTGTGTGTGTGTGTGTGTGTGTGTGTGTGTGGCATTAGGATAGATGACATACAGCATGTTATACCAGACATTCTATGCAGCTGACTAGCCTGCTTTTGTGAGATGTCTCTCCTCAAATTGTTTCATTGTTTCTCATTTCATAGCTGCATTTGATTTGTCATTTTTGTATGAAGTTCTGGTTCTTTCATATTGGCCCTGTGACTTTTCTTCCTCTCCCTTGTCCCCCCCTTTTTTTGGATTGGCAATTTAAAGATGCTTCTTCTCCTTAAACTACAGTAGCGAGGTCCTTTTCATATGGGCACGCCAGACAGGCAAGCACTGTTCTTAATCCCATCAGAGCTAAAACTTGGGAACAGGTTTATCCTCCTTCCAGAAGCAAATAAAGTGATCTCAAGGATACTTCAGCTCATCTACTTCTCCCTGATCCCGTGTCCTGACTATGCATTTTATCAACCCCAACTTCCAACCCTGTGATGTGTTCTCACGCTTTTCCTAGGTCAGGATCAGTTAGGTCAATGATTCCTTTACTCTTCCTTGTTTGGGTCTTCCATCTAGGTTGCTTTTTCTTCTATTTGATGTTTATTTCAGATTAGATCTGCTGATAACAAGTTCTCTGTGTTTTGTCTGAATGTGTCTTTTTTCCTGTCCTGATTCTTGTATTACACCACAGGTGCAGGTAAAGGCACACTCTTGCTAACTCACCAAGGTTATCCCTCGGTGGTGGAGTCTCTGCTGCCCAGACTAAACATTCTATCATGTAACTATGATTTCTGGAGATACATGTGTTCATATGTTTCAACAGCCTTCTTTACGTATATGAATAAAAGTATGTATAAGTAAAAAAAAAAAAGTCCATTTTCCCTCTAGACTAGAGAGGTGGGGGACACGATGGTCTTAAACTATTCTCACATGCAGAGTTGGGCTGTGTAGCCCCAGTCTTCCAGACACAAGTTCCTGTGAGTGTGTCTGAGGCCAGGCAGTAGTAGTAAACCCTCACAGATCCAGTTCTGGTATGCCAGCTTTATATCACAGAGAATTCAAATAGACTTTACACATCACCCTGATGGTTCTCTGACTCCCACAGCATGCTAGATTTTCCATACTTAGTTCTTAGCAGATGTTTGGGTGTCTTTTCACATTTAGTTACCATCTTTAACATCTTCAATTTTTTTTTCCTCAGTGGATTTGGTCAGTTAGGAGCCACAGCCTATCATGTACCCAGATATAACATCCATGATGATAGCTTCTTAACCCTTCTTAGATCTACTATTTTTTCCTTGCAAAATAGACCTTGTTGTTGTTGTAGATTGATCACGTAAATCTCCATAGCCAAGTTTTTGAGTGACATTAATGATAAGCTCCACACTTAACCCCGTGGATAAGCCATGGTCAAAATTCAGTGCACTAAAATGATTATATATGTGCATACATGTGCATATTCAGGATGTTTGTGTGAGAAGTATAAGAAATACAAATGAATTTCATATTTGTAATTTGGATCTTAAAGACATCCAAAGGTCTATGTGCTGGAGGTTTGTCTCTCAGAAGGCCTTCTTGGAAGGCAGTGAGACCTTTCAAAGATGGGTATCTAATGGGAGGTCTCTCTGCTATTGGGTTGGAGGACCTCAGCTCTTTCCTCAATTACTCTAAGACCACATGATTTTCCTTCTCCATGTGTTCTCACCATAATGCATTGCCCCCAGATAGGACCCAAGACAATGTGACCTACTGAAACCTCCAGACTTGAGTCACACCACATATGCTCTTACTTCTTACTTCTCTGTCTTGGTAATCCCCTACAATGTTGCATCAAGCCTTTCCAGGACCAGGACCCTCTCCTTCCTTCTTCTTGAGAATGATTTGATATGTGAATTGTGTCTTGGGTATTCAGAGCTTCTGAGCTAACATCTACTTATCAGTGATGGCATTCCACGTGTGTTCCTTTGTGATTGGCTTACATCACTTAGGATGATATTTTCCAGTTTTACCCATTTGTCTAAAAATTTCATGAATTCATTGTTTTTAATTGTTGAGCAGTATTCCATTGTGTAAATATATCACATTTCTCTGTCCATTCCTCTATTGAGGGACATCTGGATTCTTTCCAGTTTCTGGCTATAACAAATGACTCCCATGAAGAAGTATGGAGAAGGCCCTGATCCTGGAAAGGATTGATCTAGCTTTGGAGGGGAATATAAGGACAGAGGGAAAAAAAGGAGGGAGGTGATTGGAGAATGGATGGAGAGAAGAAGGTTTATGGGACATATGGGGAGGGGGGACCCAGGAAAGGGGAAATCATTTGGAATGTAAATAAAGAATATAGAAAATAAAAATATTTAAAAAAAAAATAAAACAGGCTGAGAAAGAAATTAGGGAAATGACACCCTTCACAATAGCCACAAACAATATAAAGTATCTTGGGGTGACTCTAACTAAACAAGTAAAAGATCTGTATGACAAGAACTTCAGGTCTCTGAAGAAGGAAATCGAAGAAGACCTCAGAAAAATGGAAAAATCTTCCAGGCTCATCGATTGGCAGGATTAATATAGTTATAATGGTCATCTTGACAAAAGCAATATACAGATTCAATGCAATCCCCATCAAAATCCCAACTCAGTTCTTCATAGAGTTAGAAAGAGCAATTCTCAAATTCATCTGGAATAACAAAAAACCCAGGATAGCTAAAACTATTCTCAACAGTAAAAGAACTTCCAGGGGAATCAGTATCCCAGACCTCAAGCAGTACTACAGAGCAATAGTGTTAAAAACTGCATGGTATTGGTACAGTGACAGGCAGGTAGATCAAAGGAATAGGATTGAAAACCCAGAAATGAACCCACACACCTATGGCAACTTGATCTTTGACAAAGGAGCTGAAACCATCCAGTGGAAAAAAGATAGCCTTTTCAACAAATGGTGCTGTCTCAACCGGAGGTCAGCATGCAGAAGAATGCAAATTGATCCATTCTTATTTCCTTGTACTAAGCTCAACTCCAAGTGGATCAAGGACCTCCACATAAAGCCAGTCACACTGAAACTAATAGAAAAGAAACTGGGGAAGGACATGGGCACAGGGGAAAAGTTCCTGAACAGAACACCAATAGCTTATGCTCTAAGATCAAGAATTGACAAATGGGACCTCATAAAATTACAAAGTTTCTGTAAGGCAAAGGACATTGTCAAAAGGACAAAACAGCAACCAACAAAATTGGGAAAAGATCTTCACCAACCCTACATCTGATAGAGTCTAATATCCAATATATACAAAGAACTCAAGAAGTTAGACTCCAGAGAGCCAAATAACCCTATTAAAAATGGGGTACAGAGTTAAACAAAGAATTTTCACCTAAAGAACATCGAATGGCTGAGAAGCACCTTAAAAAAATGTTCAGCATCATTAGTCATTAGGGAAATGCAAATCAAAACAACCCTGAGGTTTCACCTCACACCAGTCAGAGTGGCTAAGATTAAAAACTCAGGAGACAGCAGGTGTTGGTGAGGATGTGGAGAAAGAGGAACACTCCTCCACTGCTGGTGGGGCTGTAAGATGGTACAACCACTCTGGAAATCAGTCTGGCGGTTCCTCAGAAAATTGGGCATGACACTTCCTGAGGACCATGCTATACCACTCCTGGGCATATACTCAGAGGATTCCCTGGCATGCAATAAGGAAGCATCCTCCACTATGTTCATCGCAGCCTTAGGAGAGCTTTTTATGTATATCCAAATGAGACCAAATGAGGAAGAATCTGGAATCTGAAATGCTATGGTCCCCAGAACTTCTCCCCCCCCAATAAAGGTTTTATTTATTTTTGTTTTATGTATATGGGGGTTTTGCAGACGTGCATATATGCACTTCATGTATGTGCTCAGTTTGTGACCTCCAGAGGGCAGAAGAGGGAGTCAGATCTCCTGGAACCAGAGTTATAGACACCATGTGAATTTAGGGGTCCTCTTTAAGAGCCAGTGCTCTTAGCTACTGAGCCTTCTCTCCAAACCCAGTCCCTAGCATTTCTAATGAAGATGACGATGTTCAGCCTCTGCTATGTGTTGGTGGGTTTTTTTATTTTATTTTGTTTTGTTTCTTTTCACTTTGTTTTGTTTTGTTTTGGTTTGGCTTTGACACTATCATTTAGGATGTGGATTTATTTTGGGTATGTCTATTTTGTGTTGTTATGTGTTTTGACAAAATTACAGCTGTGTGGTTTGCAGGAACCCTGGGTGGAGCAAAGGTGGAGAAGTTGAGCGAAGCATTAGTGTGCATTAATTACCTTATTCTGACTGTGGCTGCATGGATAGGCTACACTCCCAGCAATTCTGAATAGTACTGACATTTTGTCAAATGTATGCAATTATTTAGGAAAAAAAATCCTTAACATTATAAGCCAGGACTTCAGCAATTCAGGAATTCATTAATTTCTCTTAATAGAATTTTAGCATTTATTGTCAAACAGCCTTCTGTATTTTCATTAGCTAAATGTTTGGTGGACATTGAGTATGGAGTTGTTTAACATATATTTTTTGAATCTTTTTTTCTTTTCTTTTCTTTTTTTTTTTTTTGAGACGGGAGTCTTCTGTAGCCACGGTGTCCCATCAGGCTCAGCATGGCCTCCAACCCTTGGCTCTCCTCCTTGCTCAGCCTCCACAGAGCTGGATTTGTCTGTGTGAACTCTGACACCTGAGTTTATCTTGAAGTTTTAGCATGTGTGCCCTGATGCACATGTTTAGAGATATAAAGCTCTTTTGGGTTGCTAGTATTAGCATAGTCTAACTCTGACACAATGTTGGCACTGTTGTTTTTTATTTATTTATTTCTCCATCCCTTTCTTAGTTTGTGCTTTTTTGTTGTATTTCTAGATATATTTTAGATACCTCAGATTTGTTTTCACATTTAATCTGTAAACATTTCCTCCTTTCCATTTAATGCTACAATGTGTATGCAGTTGGCAAATAGAGATGGTATGTGAGTAGAAATATCTAGCTGTCCTTTATTCCTGTTTCAGAGATAATTTTAGACGTTTAGTGTCATGTATAAGTAGGCACATATAGTAAATCTTAATACCCCTTTCATGTGTTTGAATGATATTTGATCACTTTAAATAACTCACACTACTTACTTAAGAAAGTTCTTGTTTATCTTTCCCTCATAATTTTGCTTATTGTTGCTCGTCACGTTGTTGTTGCCAGCAATTAATTTACATGTTCATTCTCATTCTCTCTCTCTCTCTCTCTGTCTCTCTCTCTCTTCTCTTCTCTTCTCTCTCTTTCCCTCCCTCTCTCTCTTTCCACTATATAGAACGTAGGAGACAGAAGTAGGATGGTCATAATTTCAAAGTCAGCCTGTGATGCAGAATGAACCAGGGCAGTCTGAGTTAGGTAACCCTTATCCAAAATTAAAAACAAACAAAATCAAGCACTGTTCTCTGCTATTATAAAACGGGACACTTGATATTATTTGTTTCTCTCTGCATCTTTCTCATCTCTATGTATGTGTTCATTTTAATTGCTTAAGCTGTTCCAATGCTTCAGAACTGAATGGATACACATTTATGCTGATCCTTAAATCTGACTGGCAACTGAAAATGCACAACAGTGCTCAGGTTGTAGCAGGCTTGACAGCTTTTGCTTTGTTTCTGTGGAAAGGGTTTTACTTGAAGCAGCTTTAGTCTCTGGTACATGACCTGCACAGACAGAGCTCCAGTTTCTTTTGAATATGTTTTCCTCTGCAGAGACCACAGCCAAGTGGACATTAGTTAATGGTTTTTATTATCAGGCCATGATATATTGTACACAAGCAGAATTAGCTAAGGCTGTTGCTTCCCTAGTCATTGGGGGGAGAGTCAGCTGTTATATTTTCTTTACATTAGCTAAATATAGTTCCAATGGCTTTACTGTGAATCACTACTAACTAGATGTCCTAAGGCAAACCCAGCTGACTTATAATCAATAAGAAATAAAGAATAAAGGCATAGAAGTCATAAAAAGGGTGCATTTCTATAAATTATGTCAGAAAAAGTCAAAGTGTGTGCAAGTTCAATTTTGGATAATGCACAGAGAGAGCCTGCTATATATAGCAGGGTATGATTGAACCCTCACCAGTTCAGACAGTTAATGGAGGTTTTGCCTTCTCTGAGTAAGTTATGTGCCATTGCCACCATCTCCTTATTGGTTAGAGAATAAAATTACAGTGCTAAGTAGTCACTCTAAAGGAAAATTTAAAAGTGTGTTTTAATTTTAACGAAGGCTTTTAAGGAAGACTTAAAAAAAAAAAAAGGAAAGGCTTGGGTTGGAGTCATGAGATAATTGCCCTCCCTGGATGTGTTTCAGACAACACTGTAGCTTTAGATTGTGTCTTTACACTTTTTCCATACCATTTTACAAAAGAAAATGTATTAGCACAAACATGCACACACATACCTATACACTCACACACACACCACATATTTATGCAGGAAAGTTTGGATTTTTTCTTTTTTTTTAATTCGATATATTCTTTATTTATATTTCAAATGATTTCCTCTTTCCTGAATCCCCCCTCCCCAAAAGTCCCATAAGCCCTCTTCCCTCCCACACTCGGCCCCCCTTCCCACCCTCCCTCACCCCACCCCCACCCCCCACCCCATTCCCCAATCAACCCCTTCCTGCTTCCCTGTCCTGGTATTCTCCTACACTGCTGAATTGAACCTTTCCAGGACAAGGGACCACTCCTTCCTTCTTCTTGGGCATCATTTGATATGTGAATTGTTTTTTGGGTATTCTGAGCTTCTGGGCTAATATCTGCTTATCAGTGAGTACATACCATGTGTGTTCCTTTGTGATTGGGTTACCTCACTCAGGATGACGTTCTCCATTTCTACCCACTTGCCTAAGAATTTCATGAATTCATTGTTTTTAATAGCTGAGTAGTATTCCACAGTGTAAATATACCACATTTTCTAAATCCATTCCTCCATTGAGGGACATCATACTTGTGAACCCAGAAAAGAATGGAATGCAAGATGTAACACTATCATTTTGCCTTCTTGGAATGCTGAAACTCTGGGGGTCATTTTTCTTTGATGTTAGGCAAGTGCTATGCTAACAGCTACCTCACCATTTTCCCTTCTGAACTAAATGTCTGTGTCATTTTGAGGGTCTGCCAAAATGGAAGTCACACATGGAGAAGTATCAGAGCAGAGTTGCTAAGTCTGTGGGCTGTCAAGAGTTCTGAGGTAGGAAAGCTGGACAAATTTCCTTTCTGAGGTGGGAGTCATCCTACAACCCAGAGGAGTTCCCACCTTGTCATGTGTGCTCATGGAAAGTACCTCTGAGGTGCCACCTCTTGCAGACACATCTGTGCATGTGCTGCATTCCCATGGGTGTTGGACAGGAAGCAATTCGGACTCACATCACTTGGGCTGTCCCAGAAGCAGGTGTTAGATGTCAGATTCCAACACAGCAGGAAGTGAGTTGTCCTGCCAGCTCCAGATAATACTGACCTGTGTGTGTGTGTGTGTGTGTGTGAGAGAGAGAGAGAGAGAGAGAGAGAGAGAGAGAGAGAGAGAAGGGGGAGAGATAGAAGGGGGAGAAAGAAGAGAGAGGGGGAGAAAGAAGAGAGAGGGGGAGAAAGGAGGGAGGAGAGAGAGAGAGAGAGAGAGAGAGAGAGAGAGAGAGAGAGAGAGAGAGAGAGAGAGAGAGAGAGAATGCAAGACTTTAGGGATGGTGGTCAGGACAGGCAGAAAAATGAACATATTAAAAAATGTCTACAGAAACTTGGTCAGATGCAAAGAATTGTAGTTTGTGATTCAGGACGTCTTCCTGTCTCCTTCTTAACTTAGCCAAACAGACTGCAGCACCAGTATGGCTGATACCAAGGGGTGGCTTTTATCCTCCTTTCCCCAGATCTTGCACAGAGGATTCTCTCCTTGAGGAGACAGATATAACTTGTCTCTAGACTCCAGCAGCCTTTTGACATACTGAGCCATAACCAATTGCAGGTAGAGGTAGGGGTTTCCATCTGAACTCAAGTTTCTACTCTCCAACATGGTCACTCTACTGAAGATTAGAGCCCTAACAGCCCTGCTCCTGTCCCCAACACACACACACACACACACACACACACACACACACACGGATGTAAAAACAGGCTAGCAGGAAAGTCAGAGTCTCTGTCCCCAACACAAATACCTGAGAATGTCAAAACAGACTAGCAGAAGGGTTAGTCATTTAGATCTTACAGCAGCATGTCACTGGACAGAAAGTAGTCATGGCCTCTAATGCAGCTTCAGAACCTTGGTTGCAAATGTACCTGCATTGAGGGAAATACTGTTCACAAGGTGAGGAGGGAAATGGATGTTTCAATAGAGCAGGTGAGAGTTTAAAGCTCAGGGTTCTCGCAAGAGCTGCAGAAGTGCAGTGTCCTAGCTAGTGCCCTTACAATGATCTGTAAAGGGGTAATATCATTCTAGTAACCTTGATACTTTATCAGTGGTAGACTTAAAACAATAATGTGTGAGACATTTATAAAAGTCAGAAGGGACAGGAAATAACAAAGTATGTGCTGCAATGAGAGTCTCAGGCCGAAAGGAATGGTCACAGATCTGAGGGCAGTTGACAGTGAGAGAAAGTTATAGATTGACAGAGAAACAGCAGTCACAGAGAAGAAAGGATAAAAATAAATGACACGTCATGACAAACAGCTTTCATCAAGGTGACGTCAGGGGCCCCAAGATCAGACTATAGATTTCTAGTCTTACTTTTCTCTCAGACTCCCTTTCTTTCCTGGTTGGTCTGCCCAGGGTTGTCTGCCCTCCCTGGAATAGGCTCTTTTCTGACTGGAGGTTTCATGGTGCTACCTTTAGGCAGCCAAAGTCACCCAAGGACCACTGCATCACTTTGCCTTTTCCAGACCTGTAAAACAAAGTCAGCCTATTTATCTTTTAACTTCTTCACTCAGGGTTTTGCTCTTTTGTAACTTTCACATGAAGGATTATGGACTTAGAGGTTGTGTCTTTGGGGAGATTATAAAACAAATTAATGTCAAAGACATTACAGGCAATACATAAGATTGGAAAATCTTTGCACATTGTACAATCAGAATACTTGACAGTGATATGGTTGTGAATGAAGTATCCATGGGAGGCCTGGTGGCTTTTGTGCAATTTAACAAGTTGATTCTGGAGTCCTTTTAACTCCCAGGTACCCACAATGGTCAAAGCAGTCTTCAAGAGAAAGAACAAAGTCAGTGAATATATAACCCATAATTTAAAAGTACAAATCCAATACCATCATGAGAAGGTGACACTGGCTTAGAGACTATTACATATGATGAAGGGGAAGTGAATCAACAAGTGTGTGACCAAATCACCACTGTGAGGACCCCAAAGTCACAGAAAACACAGCCTTCATCAGCAATCCTTGGAGAAATGTGCTGCTACTGAAGCCAAACCAGAAAACAAAAATCATTGAAAATATATACAAAAATATTGAAAATATATATAAAAGTCACATAGGCAAGGCATTGTGACCCTAAATACAGAAAAAGAGTCCTTGATGTATCAACAGAATCACTAGCGCTAAAATTAATCTTGGGATTTCCAAATGCTCTATGAAGCAGGGAGCAGTTCATGGCTGAATGAGTCACTTGGAACTGATTTATGAATTTTCTGGAAGAGAAGCAAACCACCACAGCTAGGGGAAGGCAGACTCCCAGAAGTCCATATCAGAGGATGCCCATCATGGCACTCAGGGGCTATGTCTAGGGAACCTGCCAAACAGGTTTGTGTCTGACTCTCAGGACCTAGCATTGGGTTTCTGAACAAAGAATAAATTCTACTGTGTGATAGTCATCTGTGAAATAGGGATTATACATATCTTTGTGGGCTGTCAGGAAAATTAGCTTAGATCCTCTGTGAAAATGTTTGCCTTAGCCAAGACCCATTCAGGAAAACTGATACTATCACTCTGTAATGGAAAGTATGCAGCGCAACAGACAATAACCTTAATAACAAGAAACTAAGCATATTATGGCAAAGAATTCAGTAGCTAGCCAGAAAGATTAAAAATCACACAAAACTAGTCAATAGAGCATGTAGCTCTGCCCTGCCTCCCAGAGACGAACATCAAAGATGTGAAAGCAAGAAGAGAATTTGGGAAGTAGGGAGTGGGAGGAGTATGAGAGTGTAATGGAGCTATATGATCATGCATGACCTATGTATGTATTATGACATTGTCAAAGAATAAAGCTTAAAAACTAAAAACAGGAAGCAGAGAAAGGATTGGACTATGAACATGTGGACTCGAGGGAGGACCGCCTTCTCATGAAGCAGAAAGTTAAAGACTTGAAGACTTGGGTCTCAGAGCAGACATACTAGTGCTGTCTGAATGTGTATGAAGAGCTGTCTGAAGCTGCTTCCACAAATAGCAGCACAGGGTGTTATCTCATCCTTGCCTACGTCTGCATGCTTCTTTCTTACAGCACCTTTTGGCAAAGCAACCTTGATGGCCAGCTAGGTTGGAAGAACAGAGAAAGGCACTGTGGGATTCAAAACCCAGATTAATAAGCCCAAATCTAAATATATGAACAGAATTCCTGAAAAATGTTGTGTCTACAAAGGCTTACATTAATGTTTTTTTAACACCCTTGGAGAGCTTGGAAAGTTGCTGAACAATTATATTGAGCTACCTTTAGTCTCCCAAAAAGCTAATCCTTGCCTGCCCCTTGTCAAAACTAACATCTTGATAAACAGACATAAACCATTGGAATTTATTAGCTAAACAAAATTCTATTATCTACTAATGGAAGAGCTAAAAATGCTATCAGATAACATTGGAGACCTATAGCTGAAATCCTCATCTTGACATCATTAGGCTTTATGATATTTTCATCAAAGTATTTTTAAAATTTCTTGTTTTATAACTTTGTTACCATAAAAATACTTGGAACATTGTGTTTGATGGAGACCTAAATCTATGTTCCCAGTCTATAGTCCTTTGTATTTTGATTCTGAAATAAGCTAGTTCTTATTCTCTTTTCATTGAAAGCTGGAATTTTTTGTTGACAGCTGGGCTTGAAGCTAGGGGATCCGAGATTAGTCACCAATACAAGGGATGTATTGTTATATAAGTTGTTTCCTGTTCTGTAACAAAATAATGAAGTGGTATAAAGACTTTATAAAGACTCCTGATTCTGTTGACTGTGGAATTCAAACAACTTGAAACTGCCACCATAAGTGTCATATGATGTGACAGAGAATGTGCTGGACAGAAGGAGACAAGCCCATGGCTTGGCCTCACTGTCATAACTGCCTGCTTTGGAGAGCTGACTCAGCTTTGAGCTCAGCAATAGTTCCTTCTATTGGGAAGCACCTCCAAAGACCAGATGATATATTTTCCTTATTAAGTCCCACCTCTGAAAGATTTCTTCATCTTAAAATCACCATGTTTTTAATTGCTGAGTAGTATTCCATTGTGTAAATATACTACATTTTCTGTATCCATTCCTCCATTGAGGGACATCTGGGTTCTTTCTAGAATTCATGAAATTCTTAGGCAAATGTCTGGAACTGGAAAATATCATCCTAAGTGAGGTAACCCAATCACAAAAGAATACACATGGAATGCAATCACTGATAAGTGGATATTAATTAGCCCAGAAGCTCTGAATTCTCAGGACAAAATTAGCATATCAAATGATACCCAAGAAGAGGTAAAGAGAGGGCACTGGTTCTGAAAAGACTTGATCCAGCATTCTCTGTCCTGGACAGAGAAATGGGAAGGGGAGTGATTGGGAAATGGGCAGAGGGAAGAGGGCTTATGAGACCGATGGGGAGGGGGGAACCGGGAAAGAGGAAAGCATTTGGAATGTAAACAAAGAATATAAATAATAAAAAACAATTAATTAAAAAATAAAATAAAATATAAAGTGGCTTTAAAAACATTCTACTTAGTGAAATATGCCAAACAGAGGAGAGATATTGTAGGAGTGGATGTATTTCGGTAAACAGGTCATCAAATTCTATAGAGAAATAAAGTTCAATTATGCTTTTCTGGTATAAAGGAGGGAAAAACTGAAAATGGTGGTTAATCAAGTAAAATGTTTGAATTAACTAATAAAAGATAAAAAAGTGTGGTGTAAAAAAAAATCACCATGTTGAGGACCAAACAATGTGACCTGAAGGGACTAAGGTCATGCCAAAACAGAAAGTATTCCATGAAGAATTGAAACCCTGGTGTTACTATAAATAGCACCAACATGAGTGGAGAATCTGTGACATTCCTACTTAGTAGTCTATTGCAACAAAGAGACAGCATTATGAAGGAAACTTATAAAGGAAGCATTTATAATTAGGAGACTGCCTATAGTTTCAGAGGATTAGAGTCCATGAACATCATAATAGGGATCATGGTGGAAGACATGAGGGGTAGGGGGAAGAATGGACCTGGCATGGACTTTTAAAACCTCAAAGCCAACCCCCAGTGACACACCTCCTCTGATATGGTCATCCTCCCTAATCCTTCCCAAACAGTTCCATGAACCTCAGAACCAAGTATTCATATATATGAACCTATTGGACAGGAGGAAGGGCATTCTTATTCAAAGCACCAGAGTAGCAAAACCCTTCAAGTCCATTTCCCAAAATAAAGCAGCTCAAATTTGAGGAGTTAAAGCCTCAGATATTTCTGTTTTTCACATTATCCATGTGTCCTAGCTAGTTTTTTTTTAAATAGTTAATCATAGTTTACATTAGTATCATGGAATACATGATACTAATGTCCTAACATATTGTTAAAAATTGTTATGACAAATATTCATTACAAAAAAGAACCTTTAATATACATCTAAACATAATATAGCTAAATTTTATAAACAAAAATTCTTATAACCTCTTTCATGAGTTTATAGTACAGATTTATTAATCATATTAAAAGTCGTCAATATCAAGCATTAGTCAAATTTAAGTCATCTAATGAAATTATGGGTAGATTAAAGTAGAATAAAATTATAACTTTTCACTATATTCTTTATTAATACTATACTATGCACTGATTATGTATTTTTTATTAGATATATTCTTTATTTACATTTCAAATAATTTCCCCATTCCTGGTACCCACCCTTGAAGGTCCCATAAGCCATCTCCCTTCCCACTGTTTCCCAATCAATCCCCTCTCACTTCCCTGTCCTGGTATTTCCCTACACTGCAGCATTGAGCCTTTCCAGGACCAGGGGCCTCTCCTCCTTTTGGAGACATGGGTATCACCATGTGTACTATCTGGTTGATGGTTTTGTCCCTGGGAGCTCTGGGAGTACTGGGTGGCTCATATTGTTGTTCCTCCTATGGTACTGCAAACCTCTTCAGCTCCTTGGGTCCCTTCTCTAGCTCCCCAATTGGGGACCCTGTGCTCAGTTCAATTGCTGGCTGAGAGTGTGTCCCCCTCTGTATTTTTCATTCATTAGCAGAGCCTCCCAGGTGACAGCTACATCAGGCTCCAGTCAGCAAGTACTTATGGACATCGATAATAGCGCCTGGGTTTTGTAACTATAAATGGAATGGCTCACTAGGGAGGACAGTCTCTGGATGGTTTGTTTTCCTCTCAGACTATGCTCCACACTTTGTCTCTGTATCTCCTTCTGTGGGTATTTTGTTCCCCCTTCTAAGAAGGACCAGAGTATCCATACTTTGTTATTCCTTCTTCTTAGGCATCATTTGATATATGAATTGTCTCTTGGGTATTCCAAGTTTCTGGGCTAATATCCACTTATCATTGAGTACATACCATGTGTATTCTTTTGTGATTGGGCTACCTCACTTAGGATGATATTTTCCAGTTCCACCCATTTGCCTAAGAATTTCATGAACTCATTGTTTATAATAGCTGAGTAGTATTCCATTGTGTAAATATACCACATTTTCTGTACCCATTTCTCCGTTGAAGGACATCTGGGTGCTTTCCAGCTTCTGGCTATTATAAATAAGGCTGCTATGAACATACTGAAGCATGTGTCCTTATTACATGCTGGGGAATATGCCCAGGAGTGGTATAACAGGGTCCTTCAGTAGTTTTATGCTTGGTTTTCTAAGGAACTGCCAGACTGATTTCCAGAGTGGTTGTACCAGCTTGCTATCCCACCAGTAGTGGAGGAGTGTTCCTCTTTCTCCACACCCTTGCCAGCACCTACTGTCTCCTGAACTTTTTATCTTAGCCATTCTGACTGGTGTGAGGTGAAATCTCAGGGTTGTTTTGATTTGAATTTCCCTGATGACTAAGGATGTTGAACATTTCTTTAGGTGCTTCTCAGGCATTTGATATTCCTCAGGTTAAAATTCTTTGTTTAGCTTTGTACCCCATTTTTAAATAGGGTTATTTGGCTCTCTGGAGTCTAACCTCTTGAGTTCTTTGTATATATTGGATATTAGCCCTTTGTCAGATAGAGGCTTGGTAAAGATCTTTTCCCAATTTGTTGATTGCTGTTTTGTCCTGCTGACAGTGTCCTTTGCCTTACTGAAACTTCGTAATTTTATGAAGTCTCATTTTTCAATTCTTGTTCTTAGAGCATAAGCTATTGGTCTTCTCTTCAGGAAATTTCCCCCTGTGCCCATGTGCTCAAGCCTCTTCCCCAGTTTCTTTTCTATTAGTTCCAGTGTGTCTGGTTTTATGTGGAAGTCCTTGATCCACTTGAACTTGAGCTTTGTATAAGGAGATAAGAATAGATTGATTTATAGTCTTCTGCATGCTAGCCACCAGTTGAACCAGTACCATTTGTTGAAAAGGCTATCTTTTTTCCACTGGATGGTTTTAGCTCCTTTGTCAAAGTTCCAATTACCAAAGATGTGTGGGTTCATTTCTGGGTCTTCAATTCTATTCCATCTACCTGCCTGTCTCTGTACCAATACCATGCAGTTTTTATCACTATTGCTCTGTAGTACAGCTTGAGGTCTGGGATGCTGATTCTCCCAGAAGTTTTTTTATTGTTGAGAATAGTTTTTGCTATCCTGTTTTTTTTTAAATATTCCAGATGAATTTGAGAATTACTCTTTCTAACTCAGTGAAGAATTGAGTTGGAATTTTGATGGAGTTTCATTGAATCTGTAGATTGCTTTTGGCAAGATGTCCATTCTTACTATATTAATCCTGCCAATCCATGAGCATGGGAGATCTTTCCATCTTTTGAGGTTTTCTTCAATATCTTTCTTCAGAGATGTGAAGTTCTTGTCATATAGATAATTCACTTGCTTGGTTAGAGTCACACCAAGATACTTTTTCTTGTCTGTGACCATTGTGTAGGGTGTCATTTTCTAGCTAGTTTTATGTTACCTTGACACAAGCTAGGGTTATCAGGAAGGAGGGAACCACGTTGAGAAAAATGCCTCCATAAGATCTAGTTGTAGCTTCTTTTCTTAATTAATGGGTAGTGCTATCCCTGGACTGGTAGTCCTGGGTTTTATAAAAAAGCAGACTAAATAAGTCATGATGCGCAAACCAGTAAGCAGTACCCCTCCAAGGCCACTGCCTAAGCTCCTGCCTAAAGACTCCTGATCTGTTTGAGTCCTGTCCTGACTTCTTTCAATGATGAATAGCACTTTGGAAGTATAAGCCAAATAAACCCTTTCTTTTCCAACTTGATTTTTGGTAAGGGTATTTCACTGAAACCATAGAAACACTACCTAAGATACCAAGTACCAAAAATTCATGAATTGTGACCCCTGACTCCTATCATTTTCAGTTATACAACATTAAGAAGGCCACACAGACTGTGCTTACTCAGGATGCTGCTGTTCTTCCAGGTGTAGTAAATGCTTAACTGGGAGGAAATGCTTCCAAAGGAAGCACTGGAGGAAGCCCTTCACAATTTCCTCTAAGATGGCCATCCTGCTCCTGCTCAGCCCATTTGGTACTGAGGAACTGTGGAGTCATGGAATCAGCTTGTTGACCTTCTGAGGAGTCTTACTGTTTCTTCTACAATGAAGATCCCAAGATCTAGGATAGGATTTCTTTCCGGTATCCTTGTAGTAGACATGCGGGTATGATGTCTCTCCTCTGTCACTCTTGTTTATGAAAATATAAATATAGGAAAACAGAATGATTTAGAAATTAACAAGGAAGAAACAATGAGTTATACAATTTAGTATTATAACTATAACCCTGATGTGGGTTATAAACAGTTAAGATTGTCACTATGAACAATGCATGCTACCAACTGTAAGCTTACAAGATACTGAGGGAGGGGTGAATGGTGGCTGCGTCAGTTCTTAGAATAACATTCAAAGACCTGATAGTGAGGAACAGGGATTCCTTGAAGAGGGTGTGAAGGTTCAGGGGACAAAGATAATTGTAAACCTTCACTGCCATTCTATTAACAATCCCAAAGTCTTGATGTCCTTCAATTATTAATAGATAATAAAATATCACACACACATACACACACACATACACACACACACATACACACACACACCATGGTTTTTTTCAGCAATAAAGAAAAATGAAGTAATGAAATGTGCAGGTAAATCAATAATATTGGAAAATATCATGCTAAGTGAAGTAACCTAGACCCAGAAAGTAAGTGCTGCATGTTTTATTGTATTTATGGATTGTAACCCAGATTATTCAGATTTGAGGATATAACCTGAAGCATCTAAAGAGTCTAGGGGAATAGAAGGAGGCCATGGGGAAATGATGATAGGAAGAGAAGGAACTCAAGAGAAGGGGTAGTAGGAGATGGGTGTTGTGAAAAGGATACTAGGAAAGGGGATTTTAACTGAGGATAGGTCATATAGAGAAAGCTGTGTTTTAGTGAAAGAATCTTGCTAGCTGTAGAATGACGGATGAGTCTTATCCACAGACAACAGACTGCATGTGGTCAAGGAGAGCTCCAAGTAGACACCAGCATAAGCCTATAACTTTACACAAAACAGAAATTTCCTTGTGATTATTTTTAATAACATTATTCTGGGCTTCTTACGAATACACTTTGAGGATGAAGATGTCCTGTTTGAAGTATCAAAAGGCTAAGCTTGCCAGTTTGCATAGTGATGTATATTATACTTCAAGGTGAGCCTCTTGGTCTCCAGGAATTTGCAAATTCCTTAGGAAGAAAAGATAGTGATTTTTAAATAATTGAGTTGTAATGTCATTTAGAAGTCACCTGATACAATGCCCTGGTTTTACAAATGAGAAGGAACAGATGCAAAGTCACTTTTAAAAGAGTGCTTTGGTAGACATGATCTAATCTGGAGGTAAAACTGATTTTGCCTGGTACTGTTTCAAATAGTAATTATCTTAAGCTGGTATCTGAGATGGGTGTCCCCAGGAAGCAATTACTCTCAGAATAAAGGCAAAAGCCCCCACCTTGGGCTGATAAGAAAAACTGCAGTGTCAGCTGAGATGTAAGTAGATGTTTCTCACCCCACTATGCAGAATCACCACCTGGACAGAAATCCCAACATCCCAGAATCACCTGGATGCCAGTACTTTGTGTTCCTCCCCAGGTGATTTTGTGAGAAAAGTCAGGTTAAGGAGGATGGGGGACATTAGCAGCACTTAAGAAAGGTACTCCATTTGGGAAGGAAATTTTAATGAGTTAGAATTGTATTAACCACTTAAAGAGACACTAATGTTTTTTGAAATCCAATATACTTAATTTCAGCTTAAAGTTTGTATTTTAATCACTAAGATAATATGGATATTATATATTGTCTAATAGGAGCCACATATATTTTGAAAAAAAATCTCTTATTGAAAGAGAAGAGTTACTATATTTTGGAATGTCTTTCAGCGATGTTTTTTGACACTCCTTACTTGCTAACACTTCGCAGACCCTAATGTCCATAAACCTAAAGACTACAACCTTCTTCTAGACAATGTAACGCAGAACTCATAACAACACGTGATATGAATTTTTGTTTAAGCATAAAAAGGACATTTTAATACTTAAAGCAATATTAGAATATGTTATTATACAGGTGAAAAAAGGAAAGGTACCTCAAATGTTCAAGCTCAGTGACCCAGTGGAGGACAATAGAAATGTCCAGTGTTATAAAGACTGTGAAGAGGAGAGTTTACAAATGCATGGATTATTAAACAGTTAGATTCTCTATGAACTTTGTCTACTTCATTTATATGAGTTCAGTCTCTCTCTCTCTCTCTCTCTCTCTCTCTCTCTCTCTCTCTCTCTCTCTCCCTCTCTCTCTCTCTCTCTCCCTCTCTCTCTCTCTCTCTCTCTCTCTCTCTCTCTCTCTCTCTCTCTCTCTCTCTCTTTCTGTTTCAGGATTGGGAATGGGTTAGTGAGTGTTAGCTGATGAACACATAGAAGCCAGAGCCACTGGCAGCCTCTGCTACTGGCAGGCATGATGGTTGAATTTTCCGTATATGCTGAATAGTTTTGTGTAAATTGCCACAAGCTAGAATCATTTGGGAAAATGGAACTGTAATTGAGAATATTCTCCTACGAGGTTGCATATTGCAAAAGCCTGTGATACATTTTCTAGGTTGATGATTGATGTGGGAAGGCTCAGATCACTGGGGTTAGTGCAGCTTCTGAGCTGGTGGTCCTGGGAGCGATTAGAAAGCAGGATAAGAAAGCCACAAGGAGTAAAGCAGTCGACTCTTTCAGGACCCTGCATCAGTTTCCACCTCCAGGTCCCCATCATGAGTTTTTGCCCTGACTTACCTAGATAATGGACTTGAGACTTGTAATATGAAATTGATCCTTTCTCCCTAAGTTAATTTTGGTCACAGCAATAGAAATCCTAAGACCCCTTTACTTGAAGAAATGGCTTATAGGATTTATGCCCCATCTTCATTTTATCCATTGGGTTCTTGCAGCTGGGAATGCTTCACCATTCTTTGTGGGGACTTTTTTTTTCTGCTCTCAGGCTCCCTATTTAGTTAGTCTTACACATTTTGATAGGACAACAGTTAATTTTTTAATTTTTTATTTGATATATTCTTTACTTACATTTCAAATGATTTCCCCTTTCCTGGGTCACCCCTCCCCAAAAGTCCCATAAGCCCTCTTCCCTTCTCCTGTTCTCCAATCAACCCCTTCCTGCTTCCCTATTCTGGTATTCCCCTGCACTGCTGCACTGAGCCTTTCCAGGACCAGGGGCCACTTCTTCCTTCTTCTTGGGCATCATTTGATATGTGAATTGGTTCTTGGGTATTCTGAGCTTCTGGGCTAATATCTGCTTATCAGTGAGTGCATACCGTGCGTGTTCTTTTGTGAATGGGTCACCTCACTCAGGATAACATTCTCCAGTTCCACTCACTTGCCTAAGAACAAACAGTTCCACAGAACTGGGAGATCTCTCTGTAGCTACACTGTTCACTACCCCCTGCCTCCATAAAGCTGGAGGAGAGTTTTTCAGAATCCTGTGCATTCATGTTTTCCAGAATGTGACCCGTGTTTAACCCGACAGTCTCATAAGTAAGAAATGTTCACTTCAGAAGAAACTGTCCTGTAACACATGGCAGTGTCAGTCACTGGCCAAGCAAGTCACCAGTGTCCCTGTGTTAGGATCCTATTCTAGGTTTCATAGTGTTGCAGTGATAAAACACTGACAAACAACAACAAAAACAAAGACACTGCTGTTTGATTTACAAATTCCAGTCCATCATCAGTGGAGCAAGCCAGGCATGAAGTTAAGGCAGAATCCTGGAGCGGGAAGCTTGAGGAAGAGGCCATGGGGACACTGCTTGCTCTCACTTGTGTTTTCAGCCTGCATCCCTCTACAGCTCAGGCCTACCTGCCCAGGGATGCCGTGCCTACAGTTGGCTTGGCAATTCTGTATCAATGACTAATGAAAGAAACACTCTCACACACATGCCCGTAGGAAAAGTAGATGGAGGCACTCCCTCAAGTGAGATTCTGCCTTCCCAAGTATAACCAAATTTGTGTCAAGCTGACAAAAACTAATTACCATAGACTCCATCAAAGACCTAGGGGATACTTTCCAAGGAAACCATATGCCTTATGAAGATCCCTGGTGATGGCTTTTCATCCTGATCCTTACAGATTAGTTTCCTAAAATGTGTAATCTTCGGGGGCTGCATAATCATTTTCCTTTTACATAGATTCAGAACAGAGTGTGACAGCCAGAGACATAAGGCATCTATGTAACCTTTAGCTGTCTAGAGTAATGGTGGCAAAACTCTTGAGTATCTTCGACAAAAATGAACAGACCTGGATTCCAAGGGCAGCTGGTAGAGGAAGAGCAACAGTTACAGATGGACAAGCAACAGAAACACTAGCTACAGAGAGCAAAAAACACCCTCTAAATGACACACTTTATTAGAATAGAAAACAGTTCCCATGAAGGAAATGAAAACTGCTCCAGGGGTGGGGCTCTGACTGGGGCTCTGGGTCAGACTTTGGAAGCTCTTG
Source organism: Apodemus sylvaticus (assembly GCF_947179515.1). Taxonomy (NCBI): domain Eukaryota; kingdom Metazoa; phylum Chordata; class Mammalia; order Rodentia; family Muridae; genus Apodemus; species Apodemus sylvaticus. Next base: position 96,256,690 of record NC_067477.1, on the reverse strand, counting down.
GGATTCTCCCTCTGGATTTCTCCTCCTCCTTTTTTTTATTTTAATTTCAATTTTTTTAAAATTTTATTTGATATATTTTTTATTTACATTTCAAATGATTTCCCCTTTTCTGGTTCTCCACCCCCTAAAAGTCACATAAGCAAGGAGCAACACTTCTGAAAGGAGCCCATCCCTAGTACCTGGGTATACCCAAGTTCTGCTGACCACCTGTGAATGGGAAATACTATGTTGAGTGTTGCAGACACTTTTTTTAAAAAGTATATTCTTCATTTACATTGCCAATGGTAAAACCTTTCCCAATTTCCCTCCTCCCAAAAGCCCCCTCCCCAAATATTCCCAACCCCTCCTCCCACCCCCTGCCTCCATGTATATGCCCCTCTACCCAACACACTCCCACCACCCCACCACCCCACCACCCCACTCCCGTCTTTTTCCCTTTGTTGGGGCCTCTATTGAGCCTTTACCTGAACAAAGACCACTCCTCCCACTGATGCCCAACAAGGCATTCCTCTGCTACATTTTTAGCTGGAACCATGTGTACCCCTTGGTTGATGGTTCAGTCCCTGGGAGTCTTGGAGTGTCTGGGTGTCCGAAGTCATTTTTTCTTCCCATGGGGGTGTAAACCCCTTCAGCTCCTCTGGACCACCCTCCAGATCCTCCATTGAGAACCCCAAGCCCAGTCCAATAGTTGGTTGCTAGTTTCTGCCTCTGTATTTGTAAGGCCTTGGCAGGGCCCCTCTAGAGACAGCCATGGCATGCTCCTTTTGGCATACATTTCTTGTCGTAGTGCCAAGTTTGGTGACTGTTTATTGGATGAATCCCCAGGTAGGGCACTTGCTGGGTGGCCTTTACTTCACACTCTGCTTCACACATTGCCTCCCTTATTGCTCCTGTGAGTATTATGTTCCCTTTCTCAGAGGAACCATAGCACCCTCACTTAAGTCGTCCTTCTTCTTGAGCTTCCTGTGCTGGGTTTATAGAGGAGAAAGTGGGGACAAACCTTGAACACATGGGCACAGGGGAAAAGTTTCTGAACACCAATGGCTTATGCTCTAAGAACAAGAATTGACAAATGGGACCTCATAAAACTGCAAAGCTTCTGTAAGGCAAAGAACATAGTCAATAGGACAAAACGGCAGCCCACAAATTGGCAAAAGATCTTTACTAACCCTACATGCTATAGAGGGCTTATATCCAACTTATAGAAAGAACTCAAGAAGTTAGTCTCCAGAAATAACCCTATTAAAAATGGGATACAGAGCTAAACAGGGAATTCTCAACTGAGGAAACTCAGATGGCTCTAAAGCACCTAAAGAAATGTTAGGTGTCTTTAGCTATCAGGGAAATGCAAATCAAAACAACACTGAGATTCTACCTTATACCAGTCAGAATGGCTAAGATGAAAAACTCAGGGGATAGCAGATGCTGGAGAGGATGTGAGGAAAGAGGAACACTTCTTATTGTTGGTGGGATTGCAAGCTGGCAAAACCACTCTGGAAATCAGTTTGGCGATTCCTCAGAAAATTAGACATAGTACTCCCTGTGGACCCAGCTATACTACTCCTGGGCATATACCCAGAAGGTGCTCCTACATGTAATAAGGACACGTTCTCCACTATGTTCATAGCTGCCTTATTTATATTAGCCAGAAGCTGGAAAGAACCCAGATGTCCTTCGATAGAGGAATGGATACAGAAACTGTGGTATATTTACACAGTGGAGCACTATTCAGCTATTAAAAACAATGAATTCATGAAATTCTTAGGCAAATGGATGGAACTAGAAAGTGTCATCCTGAGTGAGGTAACCCAGTCACAAAAGAACACACATGATATACACTCACTAATAAGTGGATGCTAGTCCAAAAGCTCAAAATAAACAATTTACCATTCACCCAGCAGACACTTTCAAATGTGTCCTCTCTACCTTTGCTATATGGATGACACTATAACCTGGTGAGATTCTTCATGATTTCCTGGTTATGTTTCTATACCCAGCTGTGCTTGCTCTGATCTCAACCCTCCCCCAGCTCCAGCCTAGATCATCATCTCTTCCCAGTCCACAACAGGCTTGCACTGCTTTGCTTGAATTCTCTCAATATTCCCCAGCCTCTAAGCCTCTGAGTAGTGTGGTGTCAACATCTGGCACTGCTTCAGGAGGTAGGACACCAGGTCCTTGTCCAGGATTCAGCTCTGACAGTAGACTCTCTTTACTCTTTCTTCATTTGACTTTTAATTAGCTTTGTAATATTAGTGTCCTCTGGACATCTGCTAGATCACCAGGTAAAACAAAAATTTCAAATGATTAAGCTATTTAATCCAGGACTGTGAGGACTGTTGTGTACAGGAAAGGGCTCATTTTTATGTCCTTCCATAAGAAGGACCAACAACTGCAGTTCTTCTCATCATACATGCTGGTGTCAGCTGTGAACACATTGTAGGGTGTCTTGATAAAGTACTCCACAACTGTGAACTCATGTATACCTTCAAAAATATTTATCTTATTTTATTATGTATGTGTGTGTATCTGTGCTCATGTGTATGCAGATGCCCATGGAAGCCAGGAGAGGTAATCAGATTTCTTGAAACTGGAGTTACAGGTGTTTTGGGGCATCCTGATTTTTGTTGGTTTTGCTTTGATGTTTGATTGGTTAGTCTTGTTGTTGTTTGTTTTTGTTTTTATCACAAGTAATTATAGATAAACCACAAGACAAAGTCCTAATCACAGTCCTCTGTTTTAGAAAGTATTGTTTAAATATTTAATAAAATTGTTTAAAGTCAATAGAATCCCAGAATTCAGAAGGCAGAAGGGTAGCTACTGGGCCAGCCTAGGATATATATGATGAAACTATCTTATCAAAAAACTCAATAAAAATATCTTTATAACTTATGTGATGGAAGCATATTTATAATGCAGAATATCTTATATATGTGAATATCATCAAAATATTATCCTCTAGGCCAATACTAAGAAATGATTATGTCCTGCTAATTACTCTGGGTTGTGGAAATACCTAACACCAATGATTCTGGCTATGTATAAAATCACACTTTTCTTTTACTTTTCATTTTCTCTTGAATCTATCACACAGAGGGTCATAATCACTGCACCCAGGCACAATCTTTTAGTCTCTAAAACACTAGTCAAACCAAGCACTTACAGCATGCCTGGTATGGGCACAGACTCCAAGGAGAATGCTCTCCATGAGGTCAGCATTTATTTCAAAGCCCAGTTTGGATGCTGGTGGTTGGTTTTGCTCAGTGCATCTTTGAGAAAGCTCTTTGCAGAGAACACTCTGCAAAAGGACTTGTTCTGTTTACTAAGTTTTGCAGCTAATCCATCATCAAAAATTTTTATTTTATTATAGTAAAGCATTAAATGATGATGTTTTAATAAATTAAATCACACTAGAATGAGATTTGATATCATTTCATTGGAAATGCACTTGGAATATTGTGATAATTAGATTTCTATTGCTATAATAAAACATTAACAAAAAGCAATGTGGACAGAGAGGCTTTATTGAAGCTTATAGGTTATAAGACACCATGGAGGCAAGTCAGGAAGTAAGAACGGGAACTTGATAGGAAGGAACATGGAGGCAGGAACTAAAGCAAAGGATGTGGAGGGGTGTTGTTTACTGACTTATTCTCCTTGGTTTTCTTAGCCCCATTTCTTATACCACCCAGGACCACCTGCCTAAAATGGCACAGGCTACAGTGGGCTGGGCATTCTCGTTGACTAACAAGAACAATTAACCAAGAAAGTGTTAGACACTTTCTTGGCTTACAGGCCAACCTGATGGAGGCATTTTCTCAATTGAGGTTTCCTCTTCCAAGACAATGCTAGTCTGCCAAGTTGACATAAAACCTAGCCAGAACAGTTGACCTTGAACCCTTAACTTCACAAACACATCACCATTCAACTCCCAAATTTCCTATTTTATTTGTCCTCCAAGATGTCATGTTAATGCTAACATCTCAATATGAAACATTAATAATTATGTTCCACAGTCTTAAAAATGTTCAGTACTTTAAGAGTCTACATATCTAATTACCACATCTGCTTTCCTTTGTATTATAACTCGATTATTCTTGCACCTTAGTTTGTTACATTCAAGGGAACTATCATATGAATATGAATCAGTGGCCCATTCTTTTAAAATGATGATGGGACTCAGACAGCCTTACTTTTCATTTCCATCATAATATCTAGTTGGGAGAAAAAACAGATAAGTTTCCGAATTTGAGAAAAAGACCAACCCAGAAGTTATGGTAGAGACATCAAAGACACTATTTGCTTTAATAAGCACAGAGATGCTAAGCTTCTATGTCTAGAATTCTGTTCCATTTCTTTCTTTTAGTAAATGAACAAGTACAATCTTTTTTCCAAGAAAAAAAGCACTGGACTGCTCTGCTCTCTCTCTCTCTCTCTCTCTCTCTCTCTCTCTCTCTCTCTCTCTTACACAAACACACACACGCACACATGCACACACACACACACACACACACACACACAGAGGTGGGTGTGAGGGAACAGTATTTACCAGACAGGCAGGGAACATTTATTCTATGCACTGATTTTATTTAGTCTGTATCTGGACAGTTCTTAGTACATAATTATAAATTTAATTTCGACTGATTGGTTGAGTTCAAGATCTGTTTTATGTTTTTAATTTAAATGTGTTTATATATTTACATCCTTAATGCTGCCCCCTCATGGTCCCCCCTCTCAGGGTTTCTCCTCTATCCCCCTTCCCTGAAAGGATTCCTCCCATAGGTATGCCTCCACACTTGTATAACAAGTCTCTTCAGTTGATGGACGTCTGTGTTGCTTCCAGTTTCTGTCATTACAAATAAAGCTACTACGAACACAGTGGAACAGGTGACCTTGGGATATGATGGAATATCTTATCTGTTTACCAGGAGTGGTATAGCTGGGCCTTCAGGTAAATCTATTTCTAATTGTCTGAGGAAACAATAGATATATTTCCAGAGTGGTTGTACAAGTTTGAAATATCACCAGCAATGGTGTTCCTCTTTCTCCACCCTTCATCAGTGTGTGTTGTCATTTGAGTTCTTAATTTTTGCCATTGTAATTGGTGTAAAATGGAATCTTGGGGTCATTTTTATTTTCATTTCCCTGATGACTAAGGATGCTGAACATTCCTTTAAGTGCTTCTTGACCATTCAAGATCTCTCTGTTGAGAATTCTCTATATAACTCTACACCCCATTTTTAAATTGGTTTATTTTTTGTTGTTTTTTGTTTGTTTGTTTTGGAGTCTACCTTCTTGGGTTCTTTACATATACTGGATATTAGCCTTCTGTCAGATGTAGAGTTGGTGAAGATCTTTTCCCAATATGTAGGCTACTGTTTTTCTTATTGATGGTGTCCTATGCCTTTCAGAACCTTTCCAATTTCATGAGGTCCCATTTATTAATTGTTGAACCATTGTGTTCTGTTCAGGAAATTTTCTCCTGTGCCAATGCACTCAAGGATATTTCCCATTTTGTCTTCTATTATATTCAGTGTATCTGGACATGTTAAGGCCCTTGATCCATCTAGATTTGAACTTTGTGCAAGGTGATAAATATAGGGCTTTTTGTATTTTCAACATTCAGACATCCAGTTAGACCAGCATCATTTGTATTTTTGGCTTATTTGTCCTAAATTGAGTGTCCCATAGAAGTGTGAGTGTTTCTGGGTCTTGAATTTGTTTCCATTGATCAAGCTGTCTGCTTCAGTACCAATACCATATGTTTATTTTTTGTTTTGTTTTGTTTTGATCACTATTGCTTTATATTGAGATCAGGAATGGTGATTACTCCAAAGATTTTTTTTATTGTTCAGCATTGCTTTAGCTCCCTTGGGTCTTTTTGCTTTTCCACATGAAGTTGAAAATTGATCTTCCAAGTTCTGTATTGAATCTATAAATTGATTTTGATATTCACTATATTAATCCTACAAATCCATGAGCATGGGAGATTTTTCCATCTTCTGAGGTCTTCTACAATTGCTTTCTTCAGGGACTTGAAGCTCTTATACAGATCTTTTAGTTGCTCGGTTAGGGTTGCACCAAGAAAATTTATATTGTTTGTGGCTATTGTGAAGGATGTTTTTTCCTACTTTCTCAACCCATATATCATTTGCATTAAGGAGGGTTGTTATTTTTTTAATTAATTTTATATCCAGCCACTTTGCTTAAGGTGTTTATCAGGCCAAGTAACATATAAATGAGAACCTATGTGAATTACACCAGACTTCTCAACAGAGACAATAAAAGCTACAAGATCCTGGACAGATGTCATGCAGATCCTAAGAGAACACAAATGACAGCCCAGGCTACTATGCCCAGCAAAACTCTAAATTTTCATAGATGTAGAAACCAAGATATTCTCCCAAAAAGCCAAATTTAGGAGTTCTCTGGTAGAATTTTGGGGGCTGCTTATATATACTATCTTATATATACTATTATATATATTATATATATATATATATACTATTTTATATATATATACTATTTTATATATATATATACTATTTTATATATATATATACTATTTTATATATATATATACTATTATATATATATATATATATATTGCTTATATATACTATTACTAATCTGTGATTAGTAACCGTGACTTCTTCCTTTCTAATTCATATCTCTTTGATCTCCTTTTGTTTCTTATTGCTCTAGATAGAACATCAAGTACTATATTGACTAGATACAGAGAGACAAGGTCAGCTTTGTCCTTTAGTGGGATTGCTCTAAGTTTCTCTTCATTTAATTTGCTGTTGGCTATTAGCTTGCTGTGTTTAGGCATGTGCCTTGTATTCCTGATCTTTCCAACACTTTAAACATGAAGGGGTGTTGTATTTTGTTGAAGACCTTTTCAGTATCTAATAATATGATCATTTGATTTTTTCTTTGAGTTTGTTTATATAGTGTATTAAATTGATAGAAATTTTTTGGATATTAAACCATCCTCACATCCCTGAGATGAAATGTATTTGATCTTGATGAATGATGTTTTTGATATGTTCCTGGGTTCAGTTTCTGAAAATTTTATTGAGTATTTTTGTGTGGATTTTCATAAGAGAAATTGGTTTGAAGTTTTCTTTCCTTGTTAGATCTTTGTATGGTTTAGTATCAGGGTAACTGTGGCCTCATACAATGAATTCAGTAGTGTTCCTTCTTTTCTGTTTTGTGGAATAGTTTGAGAAATGTTGGCATTAGCTCTTCTTTGAACGTCTGGTCAAATTTTGCAATAAAACCATCGGGTCTTGTGTGTTTTTCGTGAGGTAGGGTAAGGTTGGGAGGATTGTAATGAATGCTTCTTTTTCCTTAGAAATTATGGGATTATTTGGATGGGTTACCTGATATTGATTTAATGTTGGTAAGTGGCATATATCTAGAAAATCATCTATTTTGTTTAAATTTCCCATATTTGTCAAGTATAGACTTTTGAAGTAAGAGGTAATTATCTTTAAAATTTCCCCGGTTTCTTCTATGTCTACCTTTTAGTTTCTGATTTCACTAATTTGGACATTGTATCTGTGACTTTTAGTTAGTTAGGCTAAGAGTTTGTCTATCTTATTGATTCTTTGCATTGTGCTCTTTGTTGCTAATTTATTGATTTCATCCTGAGTTTGACTATTTCCTGCCTTCTTTGCTTTTTGTTCTAGATCTTTCAGGTGTGTTTGCTTCTTTTTGTTCTAGAGCTTTCAGGTGTGCTATTAAGTCGATAGTATGAGATCTCTCCAATTTCTTTATGAAGTCACTTAGTGCTGAATTTTATTCTTAGCATTGCTTTCATTGTGTCCCATAACTTTGACTTTGTTATCCCTCCATTTTCACTTAATTCTAGGAAGTCTTTAATTTCTTTCTTTATTTCTTCCATGACTAAGTGATTATTGAGTAGAGAATTATTCATTTTCCATGAGTTTGTAGTCTTTCTGTTGGTTCTGTTGTTGTAGAAGTCCAGTCTATATCTGTCATCATCAGATAGAATGCAAGGGGTTATATCAATCTTCTTGTATCTATTGAGGCTTGATTTGCTGTGAGACAATAATTTCTTGTGCTTCCTTGGGTGTAGTTATTTTCTTTGTGTTGATGATTTTCTTCTAGTATCCTGTGTAGGGCTGTATTAGTAGAAAGATATTGTTTGAATTTGGCTTTTTGGGGGGGGGATATCTTGGTTTCTACATCTATGATAATTTAGAGTTTTGCTGGGCATAGTAGCCTGGGCTGTCATTTGTGTTCTCTTAGGATCTGCATGACATCCATCCAGGATCTTGTAGCTTTATTGTCTCCGTTGAGAACCCTGGTGTAATTCACATAGGTTCTCATTTATATGTCACTTGGTCTTTTCCCCTTGAAGCTTTTAATGTTTTGCTGTTGTTGTTCTTGTTGCTGTTGTTCTGTATATTTAGTGTTTTGATTATTACGTGGTGAGAGGATTTCCTTTTTCTGGTCCAATCTCTTTGGTGTTCTCTAAGCTTCTTGTTTGTTTAGAGCCCAAGTCTGCTGGGATTTGTGAGGTCCCAGTAGGCAGGGGTATTATGGTGGGGGTCTCACCTATGTCCCTGGTTGGAGCAAGCCTCCTGCGAGACAGGAAGGGCTGCATGGTGGGCAGAATGGTACATGGTTCCACAAGTATCTTAAGTTCTGTTTTTTGTAGATATTTATGAGAACCATCTCAGAATGAGTTTATATTTCTAAATCATACAAGACCAAGTCACTTATAATGCCTGATTCTATTTGCCTTTGGACTTGGTCTTCTTTTTATTGTGTGGACTGATAAGGTGTCTTTATTTTACTTGTTTTGAGGTCCAGTGCTATTGGCTCCACTTTAAAGCTGTACCTGATATTCGGAGAGGGCCTTGATGCTGTCGGCACCAACTGTGGTGTGGCTATGACTCAAGCAGAGGCAAGATGAGACTTGGTGTCTAGAAAGCCCTTCTACAAGAATTATTGAGCTCCTTCCTATGGCTCAGAACTGCCTCTATCAAGAAGCAACAGTCAAGTAAGTAGGGATGGCTTTATGGAAATTACACTCAAGAGATAGTATATGGATTCACCCAGGAATCGAGGAGTTACAAACATATCCGGAAACAGAGATGAAAAGAGGGCATGGACAAAGAAGGCCAAACTGACTTAAGTAAGCTACTCAGCATGAACACAATATTTTCTTAGGATGTTTTCTGTAGGCTCTTTCCCCAGACTAAGAAGGCCATCCTTAGTTGATCAGGGGTTATGACCCATCTGGGATGTACAGAAGTAACCCAGTTTCTAAGTCTTACTTTAAATAGAGGATTCTCCAGAGCTACCTATGGGACACTACCACAACAGCTGTCTGCCCTACTATAACAGTAACTATGGGTGTATCTTTATTCAAATCCTTAACTATCTTTTTTACCACACCATAAATTCTCAAAGTATAAGAATTGTGTTTGCTTCTATGACATTTGTACTCATGGTAATTAACAGAAAACTGGTTTGGGGAATAAAGAATAAGTTTTAGTGGGTAAAAGCCCATTGCAATTCTGGGCTCTGTACACCACACTTCACTGAAGGGCAGGGATATTTTTCAAGCCCACCCAGGGCACTGTGCTAATGCAGAATTATAGAGGTTGTACCTTACTCCTCTAATGGCACATGCATTTCATTAGCATCCTAGTGCCAGGTGCAGGACTGCTGTGTAGATCATGTTCCAAACTGTCTCTTGTCTGATTAATGCAAACTAGGAGCAGAAAGAATTTGAGGCTTTAATGACTGCTTGGCACTAATTATTAGGGATTTTAGTATTTGAAAAGGAACAAGAATTGTCTTTTTAATTTTATTCTTACCTTTTATTACCCTGTTTCTTTTGTAGTAAATAGCTATAAAGTAAATTGCGAATAATTGACATAATTAAAATACATTTAAAATAAAATTTTTAAAAGCTGCTGCTACTTTGTATATTAGGAAAACTTAGATGAGAGAAGGTCTATTTTATATCTTTAAGTAAATTATGAAGCACATAAAGTTAAATATTATAGAAGAAGCTACATTTCTTTGTATTTATATAAATTCTCCATAATCATGCCATACTTGATTGTTTACTCAATAAGGTTTTTTCTGTTTCTTCATGTTTATATATTTATTTTTATTATTTAAATTATCTCTCTCTTTGTGTGTGTGTGTGTGTGTGTGTGTGTGCGTGTGTGAAGTGGAAAAGTCTGCTGAAGCCAGAGTATTTGACCCACGGAACTGGAGCTTCAGGCATTTTTGAGCTACCCCACATGGGTGCCAGGAATCCAACTCGTCTTCTGCAAGAGTTGTAAGTATTTTAACTGCTGAACCATCTTTCCAGCCCCTTTTGCCCAGCCCCTTTTGCCTTCATTGTTAATCTCAAATTAGTCCTCAGAAATGTACCTCCACAAAGTCTTTCGGGACTTGTTTGTACTATATAAGTTTGCATAATAGAGAAAACCATTTGGCATATGGCTTTGTTTTGTTTTATTTTCAATTTAATTTTTAAGTGAGTTTCAGGATGTAGCAGAGGGCCTGGCATACTATTTAGCACTGAGGTGAATTCACAGTGATGAGTGTCACATAAGGGAAATGTGCACTTTTATTTACAATTCTGAAGTGTTCTGTCCTGATCTCAAGGAAAGGATTCTATATGGAAATCCAGTGCCTGTCTTTACCTGAAGCATCATTTTGAATTAATTGACAAGGGAAAAGCTGAGGCCCTACATGCTCCACAGCTTCCCCTGGCTTCCCCTGGCTTCCCCTGGTTCCCCCTGGCTCTGACATATTTTCTGAGGCCCTCTGAAACAAGCACTAAGCAATGGAATTACTCCCTGGAAAATACACAAATGCATTCAAAAGTCTCTTTCAAGTATACACCTACCCTAGTGTATTTGTAGAAAGAATGCCTATGAGAGAGCACGACAGAGATATGGTGAGCATCTGCCTTCCTATCTGTCTTCCTTTGGACACAAATCCCCCTAACTTGTATGTTAATACCAAGAAGCACACCAGGAAAAATGGCATTAATTACAAGACATAGCTATCACTCTTGTGTCTGCCTCACCTCCCACAGAATACATGTAACCTTAATTGAAATCAACAACAAAAAAAATATTCTGTAGAGTGGTTTTTTTTCCCACCTAGATCAACTGTAAAGCCCTGAATTTGATAGTGTTAAAGGGAGAAGGGGCTGACTTTAAAGACAAGCTGGGCTTCGGGCTAAGTGGCTTGTGTAGCTGGTCATCCAGACCGGTGAAGAAGTCAAGGACAGACTGGGGGAAAAGTCAAGCTAAGGACAGGATCAGTCAGCACTCAGTGCTATTCTTCCAGAGCTTTCCTTGAGTCTTCAGCTTCTGGCAGTCTTGTAGAAGTTTGGCTTGTCAGTGTCAAAAACCAGAAGGCTGACTTTAGGTTAACAAGTGTGTGTAGGAGGAGGATAGAATACAGCTGCTGAGACATAAAATCCAGCCTCCTATTCTGCCATGTAAGGAAATTCTGTTCCCTCCACCTGACCATCCAATAGATTGTTGAAGGCATTGCAATTTAAAAATTAGAAAAATTATCATTATTAATTTTTTTTGGTCAGGAAATCATAGAATCCTATGGAGATCAGCACCAGAAACTATGGAACCCATGAGTACACAGAGGTAGTGAGATCACAGAGCAAGATGTAATATGTGCTGGTTGTAGGTAGGAGAAGGAAGAGTGGGGCAATGTAAGCAAATTCCTAAGAAGGTGGGGAGCGGCAGCTGGACAGTGAGGGAGGACAGACATGTCATGCAGAGTAGACAGACTGTGCACAGCTGAAATAGAGGGAATATTCCAGAAGCATAGGAGAGGAGTACAGTGAACCTGTGTATGAGAGTGTGTGACAGAAGAGAGCTGTCAGTACAGGAGAGACACATTTTGGGTATGAAAGGGGGGTCCACACGTCATAGGTACAGACATTAACTCAAAGTCTGCGCTGAATAGGTGAAGGTTCCATGTCATTACTTATAAACGGTCAGGATTTACTTTCCTTTGGGGAGGAGTCTAGATCTCCTTGTGACAGTCACAGTCTCTTTGCTCCCCCCATTTCTTCCTCCTTTCCTCTTGGGGTCCTCCATAAAGATGGAAGGTATATCATTGGCATGATAAAGGATAAAATGTTGGGAAGATGGATTTTAACTAAGCACTCATTTTACAAATGACAGCATGAAGCTTCAAGTGGCTTGTCCCAGCAGTAAAACTACTTGCATTTTAGTATCCTGTGTCTCTTGTCTCCATCACACCTGCAACTGGGCATTCCTTGGGATTTCAGACTCTACCAGCACATACCAGAGTGCATTCAGATCCAATGCTGGAAATTAGTAAGAAAAAATGAATTATAAATGAGATTTAAGAACAGTTTGCTGTCATCTTTAACCAGACTGAATGGAATGGACTGGCAGCAGCTGGATCTGCCTGGTTGTCCAATCACTACGGTCATAGTGGGTGAGTTTGCTTTAAGCCCCTGTTTGCATTCTTGTTAGTGAAACAGTTAAAAGACCTAAAATTTTCTAACAGAAAAATCTGGTTAATTCATCCAAGTTCATAATTGATAAATGTTCATCTTTTATTGAAATATTTTAAAATGTTGGAAACCGTGTACAATTTCATTTGAAGCTAATTTATTTCTTGCTGATAAAATGTTTTAAATTAGATTTTAATTTAAAGACATTTGCAGATACCCACACATTTCTGTGAGAAATGCCACACAAGGTTTCTTTCTACATTAAGTAAGCTTTTCTCTAATGGGAACTTCTTAAGAAGTATCATCCAGTATCAGGTATTACTACTGATGTAGAGCAGAAAGCCCTGAGTATTCCTTGCTACCCTTTCAGGGCCTCCTCACTTCTTCCCCTTTCCCACTCAATTCCTGTGCCTTAGGGATCACATCTTCTTTTCTGTAGTCTTGCCAATTAGCATTCCATGTAAACCTTCCAGCAGGTGCCCACAACTTTTTGTGAGTAACTTTATTGGCTCAGTGAAGATTCCCAGAGAATGAATTCATTCATTTTTTAACTTGCTGAACTGTGTTCCAGGGTATAGCCGTTCTGCAGCTGTTTGAAAATACTGAGTTATTTCCTTTCATGAGCGGTTAGGTGGAAAATCCCCTTGAGCATGTGTGCATGGGTACTTGTGTGAATATACCTTTTCAGTTTGGAGGGGGTAGGGATAAATGACTAAGTGTGTGGTTACTGGGAAGCATTGAAGACGAATGGATAAATCAAAGAAAAGAAAATGAAAACAGGAGCAATGCCAAGTCACCACGGAATAGGGGGCTTGCTGAAACTTACTCAAGTCTATATTCAGTGGCACCTTCTCTACCTTGAGTAGCTGCTGGTTTTCACTACAGTTTCAGCAATTTGCCTGCTTGCTATTTGTCCTCAAAGTGAGCATCAGAGAGTCATTGATGATATTTTGATGGTGGAGGAAATCTGCTCATATGACAAGAAACTTTGAGGACAGGTCTTGGACTACAGGGTCAGCCATTTCAGCTGGCTCTGCATAGCCCAACCCTCATACCCAAAAAGATGCTCTGCTGGGATCCATCCTAAAGTTTCAGGACTGAGGGCCAATTAGATGTGAGACAGACCCTCTGGACCTAGACATTGTTCTTTGGAAATGATTGCTAAGCTCCTGGGGATCTGAACATGCACTGTTTCCATTCAATGATTTATATAGCCCTTCCATCCATTCCAGTGTTATTACATGAACATGGCGGAGCTCCACCTTTATAAATTGTGAAGTGCTCCACCTCCATTGTGCTCCTCCTTTATCGAGCTCCTGTGTGGCTCCCAGTGTGGGTTTTCCAATCTAGTTTCTGGTCTTTGCTAGGATGGTGAACAGCTGCTTCCCAAGGAGGTAGCTCCTTTGCTTGATTCCAAGCCACTCTGGCTGAGGAGACCACTGCAGTCTCACTGTAATGAGTGCTGCATCTTCTTTTATTCAGACTCTGTCCTGCCTCTGACTAGGAGGAATACACCAAGGCAGGAAGGTCAGGGGCACTGCAGAATGGGGAAGGAAAAGGATGTCTCCTCCACCCAGTTGCATCTATTATTTGTTTCGTAGATGCTAACAAATGACCTTTCACATACAGCTTTTCTGCCTGCTTTCTTCCAGAAATGTCTCTTGCCTTCCTGGATTTTTCTCTGGGCCCTAAGACATATGCAAGAGAGTAAATCATGGGGGAGATACTGTTGCTCTGGCTACTGGAGGATATGTTGCCATAATTGTTTTATATACGTCTTGAGGTGAACACATCTTTATTTTTTAAAGTTTGAATTATTATTGTGTAGTTTTGATGTATATGGGTATGTTTCGTGGTGCAATCAGCTCTAAGTCACCAGGCTTGCAGCAGGGGCTCCTTTTCCTCCTGAGTCATCTCACTGGTCCTCAATGATATTTTTATAGCTGAAACCACAGAATGGATTTGCAGCAATGGCACCATCTATGTAAAATTTCCTGGAAAAAGAAAAGCCCGTTCTATACTTGTTTAAGCTCCCATTCATTATTTAGAGAAACACAGTAGTCAGTAGGCTACAGGAAGTCTGGGAAGAAGGAAATCCACACAGGAAAATTATCTCAGTGAACTGGTGTTATCTCCTGAAAGGGGATACAGTAGCCAAAAAAGACACGCTCACTGGGAAAAATAATGTTACAGTGAGACTGCTTACTCAGCTAAATGCCTGTGGTGCCTGACCCCTTGGCTTCCGTTCTTCCCCTGTCAGTGACCTGTACTGACCACTGGAAATGTAGGAAGGTTGAATTTTCTCCCATAAATATTAAGGACAATACACATAGAGTGTTTGCTGTGATCTAAGCAGAGCAGTGGGTGGCACTTCCCCCTGGAGTGTCTGTTCTGTTAGAATGCCCTCACCCCTTCTTGTTTTGTTTTGTTTTGTTTTTGCAACATAAGGAGTAAAAAGTTTAACTATAGTCCATCAATGAGGGGGGTCATGTAGGAACTCAAGAAGGGCAGGAACATAGAAGCAGAGGTCATGTGGGGACCCAGCTTACTGACTTACTCTCCATGGATTGCCTAGTCTGCTCATGCAGGACCAATTCTTCAAAGGTGACACTGACCACAGTGGGACAGGCCTTCCCACATTGATCACTAATCAAGAAAATACCCTTCAGTCTTGCCTGCATGCCAACCTGGCAGAGGCAGGTTTTTTTTTTTTTGGTTGAGATTTCCTCTTCCTGGGTTACCTTAGCATATATTAACTTTACAACAGTAACAACACCATGTAAGCTGTATATATCAGTAAAAACAGTGTCTTTATTAACCCTGTCAATCTCATACAGTGTAGAGTTAACTGAGAAGGGAGTCTCAATTGAACGATTGGCCAGATCAGGCTGGCCTGTAGGAATGTCAGTGAGGAACTGTTTTGACTAAAAATTGATATGAGGGCCCAGCTCACTGTGGAGAGCATTATTCCTTGGGCAAGTGGTCTACATAAGAAAGATAACTGAACACAAGCCCATGAATGAGCCAGCAAGTGTCCCCTCATGACCACTGCTTCAGTTCCTGCTTGAATTCCTAGTCCCAATTTCCCTCAGTCATGAACTGTGATCTGGAAGTATAAGCCAAATAAAGCCTTTCCTCCTGCAAGGTAAGTTGTGTTTGGTCATGATATTTGTCATGGAAATAGAAAAGAACTAGAACATAAACACATGAATAAGAAAATGGAGAGGCCAATGTCACCCACCATGGCTCCAAAGCTTGAGGCCTCCAGTCATGCACTTAGATTTCTTAGCAAAATGGCAAATCCGTACCTAGCTTCCAAGTTTCCATATGCTGGGGATAAGACAGGGAGGCGTCTGTGTTTCCTTTCCTTTCCTTTCTCTTCAGGGTTTTTGCATCCCACAGGATGCAAATGTTTATTCTCTCGGCCTTCATTAGGTTTTATTTGAGGTGAACCCTTAAGACAAATGACAGATTAGCAAAGAAAAAATGGACAGGAAGGTATGTCATGTGCACCTGGAAGATGCTTGGAGAAGGAGTAACTTTTAATGAGAGAACTTTGGGCTCTAGTTTACAGGGCATCTCGGACCAGAAGGGAATCTTTGAGTAACATGAAGGAAAAGGGTTTTAGTCTCCAAGGGTGAGAGATGGTAATTTGCAGGCAAAGGCCATATGCAAAGTTTATTGCCTTAAGTTTTCCTGGGTCATCTCTAGGCCAAGAAAGATCTGAAACTTTCCCTGAAGCTTTCTTCTTGTCAGAAGGAGCAGGGACTTTCTTATTGTCAGAAGGAGCAGGGACATGCTTTATCTTTGAAGGTGATTTTCTACAATAAAGGGAAGGCACAAGCTCATCTCAGGTTTGTCTTTCAAATCTTTTCTGCTCAACAATTCTCATGTACATTTTTGGATGACATATTCTATCCCCCTGCACAACTTAGTTTCAAAAAAATATTTATTTCCTCTTATTTAGGAGTATATCTGCATGTGGTTGTATATGTACCTGTTTGTACATATGTGTATTTATGTACACATACATGTTTACTGATACTACATTTAATTAAGCACTACTGGCTCATTAATATAAAGTAAATAAGCATACCAAATAGTATGTAATGAGTAGTACATAGACTTCAAAAATGTTTGAAATTTCTTCAGGAAACAAGCACGTTGCAGACTGAGTATGGGTTCACTGAGGACATTGTTACAGGTTGAAGGAGCCTTCAGTTCCAAATTGAGCAGCTTGTGACATGGGGAACTATCTATAGCTTCATTTGAACAATCCTAGTAAAGCCCATTTTGATAAAATTTGAACAGTGACTGACATAGGGATGGTGTGAAGTGACTCTAGGAAGCTTGTAAGTGGGAAATGGCTCGTTTGGGACATTAGCTCATGTGTCTGAAGAGTATTTTAAAACAGTCCACTGAAGACAGACATGCAGCAAACTTGGACGTGAAAAGAATAGAGTCCAAAGGAGACTGGCAAATGCTGAAGCTTGACCACACTTCTCTTACACATGTCTGAACTCTCCCATAAGCATAAGGCTTTCTCAAATGTGCAGTCACCTGAATGCATGGTAACAACAAACTGTTAATCTATGCAGAATTTTATCAGACCAATCAATGCTTCCTCATAGGAAATCTGAGCAGTAACTGTAACCTGTCAAAGGCCCTAGGATCTGGGGTTCCATGAGCAGGGCAGGTAGACCATGCTTGTCGCCGCCATTGCTGGAGCTCTGGAAGGAGCCAGGAGGCAGAAGGCAAGTGAGAAGCAGGGTCAGTTGCTGGTGAGCAGAGAGCACCTGGTACCTCACAAGAAGGCAAACAGCATGAGAAGCTGTCATTCCAGGCTGGCTTCACTGCAGCTATAGAAAGAAATGCAGTGACCCAGATGCCCCTCAAAGGAGGAATGGATACAGAAAATGTGGTATATTTGCACAATGGAATACTACTCAGCAATTAGAAACAATGAATTCACAAAATTTTTAGGCAAATGGTTTGATCTGGAAAATATCATCCTAAGTGAGGCAACCCAATCACAAAAGAATACACATGGAATGCAATCTCTGATAAGTGGATATTAATTAGCCCAGAAGCCCTGAATACACAAGGCACAAATCGCATAACAAACGACTCCCATGAAGAAGTATGGAGAGGGTCCTGATCCTGGAAAGGATTGATCTAGCATTGGAGGGGAATATAAGGACAGAGAAAACGGAGGGAGGTGATTGGAGAATGGATGGAGAGAAGAAGGTTTATGGGACATATGGGGAAGCGGGATCTGGGAAAGGAGAAATCATTTGGAATGTAAACAAAGAATATAGAAAGAATGTAAACAAAGAATATAGAAAATAAAAATATTAAAAAAAAGAAAAGAAATGCAGTGACCCCTTGAGATTCTGGGTCAAGATTTGGAAAATACCTCCGACAGGTAAGTGAGCAGGAGAATGCATGAGAAATCAATTCTAATTCTAAGTGACCTGCCCACATCCAGTTAGGCCATTTTTTGTTAGTTATGTAGTGCATACACAGAAACCATTCCCCTAGTCACTGACGTAGTCAAATAGCCCATTCAACTCAATGTAGTACTCTGTTGTGGTCAAATCTTATATTTACTTTTAAATGGGCTTTAATGAGTAATATACATGAAGTTAAGATGGCCATATACTTTATTTCACTACACATCCTATATAAAATTGTGTGTTTAAATGATAAGATTCCAGGACTAAGAGAGGAGTTCACTAGACTGAGTTTCACAATTGTGCCCTGAAATAAAATTCACTTAGTATTTGGTAAGTTCATTTAAAAAACACTTATACTTATTTTATGAAACTATTAATTGGATTTTTACACTAAATATGCTACTTATTAGAAAGAGCTACAGGGAACACATAGAAAGCAATTTAGGGATCATAAAGAGAAAATTAAGTACCTTTATCTTTTATTTCATTACATTTTGCCCTAATCTACTCGTTCTTATTGCTGAATCAGTCTGGGTATGGATAGAGATGTGTAGGTGTGAGATCCATTAGGCTCAGGGGCATTGGGGATACAGTCCTCCTATCAAGGCTATCAAAGACTCTCCTTTTTCTTATAGCAATCCCTGTGGCTTATGCATACTCAAGTAACTCAGTTGTTCCTATTTTTTCACGTCTGTCACATAACCATGAT
This sequence comes from Apodemus sylvaticus, assembly GCF_947179515.1. NCBI lineage: Eukaryota > Metazoa > Chordata > Mammalia > Rodentia > Muridae > Apodemus > Apodemus sylvaticus. Next base: position 96,238,011 of record NC_067477.1, on the reverse strand, counting down.
AATGAACCAGGAAGTGGCTATATTTGCAAAAACACACTAGACAGAATCAATTTATCATATTCTATTTTATGAAGGAATAACATTAAAAGTAAAATTGCCCGTAGCAGTGGGAAACCTTCCAGAGAGAGTTTTGATGAGCAGAGGGCAGTGTCACTGGCTGGCTAGTAGTGGCCTCTGCCCAGATGGTTTGATGACTCTAGAAAAGACACAACCCCGTTAGTGGCATTGAACAACCTGCATTCAAGTCACACCATTATTCATATTTGTCCTGTTGAACTCTGGGCACCGAAGAATTATAAGTAGGATTCAGAGGCTTGAGAGATGAAGTAGATGAAGGAGAGAAACAGTCTCAGGGAGGGCGGCTGTCAGTCAAATGCATGGTAAAGATCAGATTTACAGGAAGCAGGGAGCAGCACATGTTACAACTAGAAATGCCAAAGTATCATCATCCCCAGAAACACCCCTGGAAGGCTGGAACTGGGTGTCCAGTCCCTCTGGATATTTACAACAATTAGAAAGTTTTGATTTTGGTGTGTGTGTGTGTGTGTGTGTGTGTGTGCAACAAGAGGGGCTTCCTTCTTATTTTCAAATGTTGGTGTTACTTTTACTTTCTGGAATAAAACTGATAAATTCCATACTCTTGTCACATATTTGAGGGCAGGAAAATAAGGGTTTTTCCCCCTAGCTGAAGACATGTTTGCTTTGCTTTGTTTTGTTTAATGTTCCTTTATCATCTTGACTAGGTCTGTATTCACTTCCTCAGAATTCTTACATGACTGCTTTGATAAAACTCATCTATAAGACACATGGAGGACAGAGAAAGATGAAAATCATCCTGCTTGCTGTATTCAGGAAACCCCAGAATTCCACTCATCTGGTTTCATAATGATGCCATCAAGCAGAGCTTGCATTGGAGGGATGGATAGGAAAGAATGAAGGATTTCATCTGCAAACCCTTCCTTGGTCTATGCAGTAACAGACTGCTGAGGCTAGGTAGAACATAGCATGAAGGCAAGAGAAACTTTGACCCCATTACTCTTTTAAGCTGTGACCACTTACTGTAAGCATTTCTTGTACAATCTAAGACAAAAGATTGCCCAAAACTAATACCACAGTGAAAGTTTTGCATGGTTGTTCTCATGGTACGTCACTGATGCCTGTGACAGTTGGATCGATTTTTGCCTCCTCTTCTTTCTGAAAGTCCTTGGCAGAATGCCAATTATAGGCTAGCTAAGGAATTTCATTAGGTGGGCACAGAGGAGGAAGGGCTGACATGATCTGATAATTCTGGTTACACAGATTGAATCCTCCAACTTTGTTTTGCAGATAATAGTAGGTTTCACACTAGAAACGATACAAAGCAGTCAAATGCCATTGAAAACCACTAAGTTTAAAGGAAATTGTTTGTATTTCACACAATATGAAAAAATATAAAATCTAGCATGCTGTGCACCAAAGATTGTTTTTCTCTCTATGTTAAATCTTGTAAAACACATTAAAAGTATATAAGAAAACAAAATAATTTAATACAAACCCATACATATAAAAGATCAAGACATTGTTAATATTTTTAATTATATGTTCCAAATTATTTTTTAAAGGGCAAAGGTGTGATCAGTATCTATTCCTAATTCCAGCAGCAATCACTTTCCTGGGATTAGAGTGAGAGCTTCCCAGTTGTCCTTTCCTTTAATAGATCTTTATGTAACACCAAGTGTGTCAGACACTAGCAGAAGGCCAGAGGACACTGAAGTTGGTGAGGGATCCACAAACATCATTTAAAAGACAGACTAGTGAGTGGGAAGGGACAGAGTGGGAGATAGAGCAGTGGGATGCACAGACACTACTGGAATTTGAACTTGGTACCTTGAGCATTGTCTCGTGAAACTCAAGCATATGTCATGTTCCTGGGAGTACCATGTCCTCACCCAGGGACTCTGGAGCCCACACCCCTAGATCTCTGTCTTTCCCATGTGCACTTGGGCCGTATCCAGAATGTTCAGAATTATTTGTTTAAAAGGTATTTGAGCTGATAAAAAATACTCATTAAGAATGGATATAGAGCTGCCTCTTAAATGTAGCACAGTTATCTGCCACACCATAAATGCTCCTGGAGGTGAGCTCTGGAGGAACAAGCTAGGCATCTGGTCTGTAGAGTGCCCAGCCTTCACTAGATGCCAGAACAGGATGCTTCTGTTCTGACTCACCAAAGTAGATCACACAGTCACAGATGCCTGGGTTGGCTTGTGTTTCTGTCTCATCATTTTCCCTCTGTATTCTTTTAAAAACCTGATTTTTTTATTTTTTTTATAAAATTAGATATTTTCTTTATTTACATTTCAAATGTTAACCCCTTTTCTGCTTTCCCCTCCAAAAATAACTGAACCCATCCCCCTCCCCCTGCTCATCAGCCACACACTCCCACTTTCCTGTCCTGACATTCTCCTATACTGGGGCATCGAACCAGGACCAAGGGTCTCTCCTCCCAATTGATGCCCAACAAGGCCATCCTCTGCTACATATGTAGCTGAACCCATGGGTCCCTCCATGAATACTCTTTAGTTGGTGGTTTAGTCCCTGGGAGCTCTGGGGATACTAGTTAGTTCATATTGTTGTTCCTCCTATGGGGCTGCAAACCCCTTTAGCTCCTTAGGTGCTTTCTCTAGCTCCTCCACTGGAGATGCTGTGCTCAGTCCAATGCTTGGCTGAGAGCTTCCCCCTCTGTATTTCTCAGGAGACAGCTTTGTCAGGCTCGTGTCAGCAAGCACTTACTTTCTGGCATCCACAATAATGTCTGGGTTTGGAATATTCCCAGGTGGGGCAGTCTCTGGATGGTCTTTCCTTCAGTCTCTAATCCACGCTAAAAAGCTGATTTTTATAAACTCTTTTTATAATATTGTTTTTATCCTTTAGTCTATTGAATTCAAGGAATTCTTTTGCTTTTACCTAAAGCTTTATTTTTCCTACTATTCTCTAAACTTTTGATTATGGAGGATTAACATTGTTATATGTAGCATGAAGTAGGAGTCTCATTTACTTTTTGAAGCACACAGCTTCCAGTGAAGTTTACTGAAAAATACAGTCTTCCACCTCTGTTCTGTAGGCCACAGATGACAACTATTGAAAAAAATAATGCACCTAGTCTTTCAAAATAAAACTTAAAGAATAATAACTTTTAGCCTTTCTAAAATATAAAGTCAATGAGAATGTCTTTGAAATTTCATCTTACCAAAACTAGCTCATTGAGATAACAGGGAAACCTAACTATTCCTAATTCCAGTCAACTCAGTGGTCCTGTTCATCATCCATCATCTCAGAGAATGAGAACATAAATTAACTATTGAAAGCCAGTATTGAAAGTGAAGCTGACTGACATATCACAAATCACAGACAGAACAACATCACAACCACAGCTCAGTAGCAAAATATGTAAAGAAATATAACATAACTACCACCATACGAAAGATAGACATGGGGAAGTGTGTACAAAGAAACTAGTTTAGTGAACAACACAGAAGGGGAAGTCGGTCATTGTGTGAGAAACAAAGGCACCCATGTGGATGTCCATAGCTAGAAAAGTCCAGGGTCATCAAAAGAGACTTTGAGGGACACTTCTTGCTGGTCAAAGGAAAAATACAATAAGAAGAACTCTCAATCCTGAACATCTATGCCCCAAATGCAAGGGCACCCTCTTTCATAAAAGAAACTTTATTAAAACTCAAAGCACACATTGCACCTAACACAATAATTGTGGGTGACTTCAACACTGCACTTTCATCAATGGACCGATCAGGAAAACAGAAACTAAACAAGGACACAATGAAACTAATTGAAGCTTTGGACCAATTAGATTTAACTGATATATATATAGAACATTCTATCCTAAAACAAAAGAATATACCTTTTTTTTCAGCACCTCATGGTACCTTCTCCATAATCGACCATATAATTGGTCACAAGACAGACCTCAACAAATATAAGAAGATCGAACTAATCCCATGCCTCCTATCTGATCACTATGGAGTAAAAGTGGTCTTCAATAGCAACAGAAACAATAGAAAACCCACATACACGTGGAAATTGAACAATACTCTACTCAATGATACCTTGGTCAAGGAAGAAATAAAGAAAGAAATTAAAGACTTTTTAGAACACAATGAAAATGAAAACACAACATACCCAAATCTATGGGACACAATGAAAGCAGTGCTAAGAGGAAAACTCATAGCCCTGAGTGCCTCCAAAAAGAAAATGGAGAGAGCATACATTACCAGCTAAATGACACACCTGAAAGCCCTAGAACAAAAAGAAGCTATTTCACCCAGGAGGAGTAGAAGGTAGGAAATCATCAAACTCAGGGCCGAAATCAATCAAGTAGAAACAAAGAGAACCATACAAAAAATCAACAAAACCAGGAGCTAGTTCTTTGAGAAAATCAACAAGATAGATAAACCCTTATCCAGACTGACCAAAGGGCACAGAGAAAGTATCCAAATTAACAAACTTAGAAATGAAAAGGGAGACATAACAACGGAAACTGAGGAAATCCAAAAAATCATCAGATCCTACTACAAGAGCCTGTACTCAACACAACTGGAGAATCTGGAGGAAATGGACAATTTCCTTGACAGATACCAAATACCAAAATTAAATCAGGACCAACTAGACCATCTAAACAGTCCCATAACGCCTAAAGAAATAGAAGGAGTCATAGAAAGCCTTCCAAACAAAAAAAGCACAGGACCAGATGGTTTCAGTGCAGAATTCTACCAGACCTTCAAAGAAGAGTTAACACCAATACTCTTCAAACTATTCCACAAAATAGAAACAGAAGGAACACTACCCAATTCCTTCTACGAAGCCACAATTACGCTGATACCAAAGCCACACAAAGATCCAACAAAGAAAGAGAACTTCAGACCAATTTCCCTTATGAACATCGATGCAAAAATACTCAATAAAATTCTTGCCAACCGAATCCAAGAACACATCAAAACGATCATCCACCATGATCAAGTAGGCTTTATCCCGGGAATGCAGGGTAGGTTCAATATACGGAAATCCATCAATACAATCCACTACATAAACAAACTCAAAGAAAAAAACCACATGGTCATTTCATTGGATGCTGAAAAAGCATTTGACAAAATTCAGCATCCTTTCATGCTTAAAGTCTTGGAGAGAACAGGAATTCAAGGCCCGTACCTAAACATAGTAAAAGCAATATACAGCAAACTGGTAGCCAGCATCAAACTAAATGGAGAGAAACTTGAAGCAATCCCACTGAAATCAGGGACCAGACAAGGCTGCCCCCTTTCTCCTTATCTTTTCAATATTGTACTTGAGGTACTAGCTCGGGCAATTCGACAACATAAGGAGGTCAAAGGGATACAAATTGGAAAGGAGGAAGTCAAACTATCATTATTTGCAGACGACATGATCGTCTACCTAAATGACCCAAAAAACTCCACTAAAGAGCTCCTACAGCTGATAAACAACTTCAGCAAAGTGGCAGGTTATAAAATCAACTCAAGCAAATCAGTGGCCTTCCTATACTCAAAGGATAAGCAGGCTGAGAAAGAAATTAGGGAAATGACCCCGTTCACAATAGCCACAAACAGTATAAAGTATCATGGGGTGACTCTTACCAAACATGTGAAAGACCTGTATGACAAGAACTTCAAGACTCTGAAGAAGGAAATGGAAGAAGGCCTCAAAAAATGGGAAAACCTCCCATGCTCATGGATCGGTAGAATCAATATAGTTAAAATGGCCATTTTGCCAAAAGCAATATACAGATTCAATGCAATACCCATCAAAATCCCAACTCAATTCTTCACAGAGTTAGAAAGAGCAATTATCAAATTCATCTGGAACAACAAAAAACCCAGGATAGCTAAAACTATTCTCAGCAACAAAAGAAAATCTGGGGGAATCAGTATCCCTGACCTCAAGCAATACTACAGAGCAATAGTGTTAAAAACTGCATGGTATTGGTACAGTGACAGGCAGGAGGATCAATGGAACAGGATTGAAGATCCAGAAATGAACCCACACACCTATGGCCACTTGATCCTCGACAAAGAGGCTGAAAACATACAATGGAAAAAAGATAGCCTTTTTAACAAATGGTGCTGGTTCAACTGGAGGTCAGCATGCAGAAGAATGGGAATTGATCCATCCTTGTCTCCTTGTACTAAGCTCAACTCCAAATGGATCAAGGACCTCCACATAAAGCCAGACACTCTGAAGCTAATAGAAAAGAAACTGGGGAAGACCCTTGAGGACATCGGTACAGGGAGAAAGTTTCTGAACAGAACACCAATAGCGTATGCTCTAAGAGCAAGAATTGACAAATGGGACCTCATAAGGTTACAGAGTTTCTGTAAGGCAAAGGACACCATCAAGAGGACAGATCGGCAACCAACAAATTGGGAAAAGATCTTCACCAATCCTACATCAGATAGAGGGCTAATATCCAATATATATAAAGAACTCAAGAAGTTAGACTCCAGAAAACCGAACAACCCTATTAAAAAATGGGGTACAGAGTTAAACAAAGAATTCTCACCTGAAGAACTTCGGATGGCGGAGAAGCATCTTAAAAAATGCTCAACTTCATTAGTCATTAGGGAAATGCAAATCAAAACAACACTAAGATTTCATCTTACACCAGTCAGAATGGCTAAGATTAAAAATTCAGGAGACAGCAGGTGTTGGAGAGGGTGTGGAGAAAGAGGAACACTCCTCCACTGCTGGTGGGGTTGCAAATTGGTACAACCACTCTGGAAATCAGTCTGGCGGTTCCTCCGAAAACTGGGCACTTCACTTCCAGAAGATCCTGCTATACCACTCCTGGGCATATACCCAGAGGATTCCCCACCATGTAATAAGGATACATGCTCTACTATGTTCATAGCAACCCTATTTATAATTGCCAGATGCTGGAAAGAATCCAGGTATCCCTCAACAGAAGAGTGGATGCAAAAAATGTGATATTTCTACACAATGGAGTACTATTCAGCCATTAGAACCAATGAATTCATGAAATTCTTAGGCAAATGGATGGAGCTAGAGAACATCATACTAAGTGAGGTAACCCAGACTCAAAAGGTGAATCATGGTATGCACTCACTAATAAGTGGTTATTAACCTAGAAAACTGGAATACCCAAAACATAATCCACACATCAAATGAGATACAAGAAGAAAGGAGGAGTGGTCCCTGGTTCTGGAAAGACTCAGTGAAACAATATTTGGCAAAACCAGAATGGGGAACTGGGAAGGGGTGGGAGGGAGGACAGGGGAAGAGAAGGGGGCTTACGGGACTTTCGGGGAGTGGGGGGGGGCTAGAAAAGGGGAAATCATTTGAAATGTAAATAAATTATATCGAATTAGAAAATTAAAAAAAAAAAAGAAAAGAAAAGTCCAGGGTCCTGTGAGACAGTCTGGGTATAGGTGATAAACAGCCACAGGTGCAAATGTGAATCCTTGGAAAGAAGCTGGACCTGCAAAGCTGATTGGTTAGACCCTTAGTGACTCAGAGATGTTGGAATGCAGTGTGTCCAGAGCCATCTTTAGCCTCCTCCAAAGCTACTTATTGCTCTCCCCTGTACATGACCTAACATCTTTTGTGAGCATTGAGTAAAGCCTTTGAAATATGTACACAGACCCTAGTTTCCACCAATTCAAGGGACTGAGATAGCTGTCAGACAGCATTAGAAGCAGAAAGCAGGGGTCTCCCTGGTCTGCTGTAACCCACCTACCAGATTCTCTCAGCCAGCAATGTATTCAAGAAGTGTGGGATCTTATGACATTCTTTAATTTTTACTATGACAACTATGACAATTTAATGAAACTGCCACCTCAATGAACCATGGTGTTTGAGGAGACCTAAATTTATTCTTCTAGCCCATGGTCCCTTATATTTGGCTCCAGAAAAATAAATCTGTTTATTCCTTTGAAATGAGAGCTGTTTCTTTTGCACACAATCTCTGTCACAATGGCATAGGAGAAAACTCAATCTGATGAATTGTAACTAAGAAAAATATGCAGAGGTCTCTCTCACCCTTCCCTCTGTCTTTCCCTTGATCTCCATTTCCCTATCTCCCCCCCCTCTCTCTCTCTCCTTACCCCCTCCTTCTCATCTCTTCCATCTCCACTCATGCCCTCCTTTCCTTTCTCTCTGGAAAGAATCCTATACAGCCTCCATCAGGGCGCTTCCCACAGGTGGGTGCCCGAAGAAGGTGCTGAGTTCTAGGAAGAGAGAGGGGAGACTTCACTCTGTAGGGTGGCCTAATGTGAGGCACGGAGTCAAGATCAAGACTGACCCTGCAGGAAAAGAGACTCTCTCATAGGCCTTGGGAAGGAGAGAGTAGACACAGCCAGGCCTTAGCATCAGGATGCAGGATCTTGTATACTGCAGGAGAAACCGTAGATCGAAATAAAGAAATGGAGGTAGGTTTTTCTCACCCTTGGGGAGGGAGAGGAGGGGGATGTGAGAGGTGGGGGGAACTAGAATGAAGGCTGAGTGGAAATAAGGGTAGGGAGAGAGAGACGAAGATACACACTTAACCTTATGCACACTTAACCTTAACTCCTGAATGCTTATATTCAGAGCGTGACACACCTTCCTTCACAATTCGAAGACCAGTGGGTCCCTTTAGGCTTAACTCTGAGCACCACCTGAACCTACTGGCTGGCCTGGGAAGAGAAGCTGTTCACAGACTGTATATGAGGGAGACTGCACTGTCTTGTGTTTTGGGTATTTTTTTCCCATGTGCCTGAAAGGCTTATTACGTCCTGGGATCCATATTTTTTTCAGAGTGACATGGTGACAAAGCAGCCAGACACCTGTGTAACTGTGAGCTGGCTCTCACACCCAGGACTAGGAGCAGAGCCATGTTCTTTATATTCTTTTCAAACTGAAGTCCAAAGTTGGAGCTCTCTCTCCAGGGCGTGACGGAATGCACACACCCTTCCTTCAGCTTCTCTTCTACCTCACACACAGAGATGCCGCGGCGGCGGTGACTTGGCCAACGAACAAGCACACATGGGAAAGTATTCCACACTCTGAACCTTTCCAGATGACAATGTCCTGTGGGGTACTTGGCCTGTGTGTCACAGCACCTCCCCTTTGCTGAGAAAGTTTCTCAGATCTGCTTTGTTCACAGTGGGAAGCACTGGAAGCCAAAAGGACCCCCTTTCCAGTGGCTCCCAGCGCTCACAGAAAGGCTTCACTGAGGAAAATCTAATCTGAGTTTCTTCCATCACTGCTAACCTTCCTTCCACATACTAAGAAGCCCTGAACATGGGACCTTAAAACTATTCCACACTTAACATTTCTTAATTACATATATTCTGCCAAAGTCATGTCTACTTCCTCTGTTCAAATACTGTTCTTCTCTGACCAAACTCAGAGCTGGCTGTGTTGGCCATTAGTCAGCAATAGATATAGCGCACCTGAGCTAGCCTCCATCTAGTGATGTTTTATCTTTGTAAGTAAATGTGTGAGCAAACGAATGTGAAACTAATTATGGGCTAAGCAAGTGGATGGTACCTTCAATCATGAAGGAAATTATAGTCATATCCAGGAAACTATAGTCTAATTTTCTCTGCATGTATCTGATTCCCTCAGCTATAGGTGGACAAGAAACTGAGGAACCAGAAAAATGTCTTTCTTTCTTTCTTTCTTTCTTTCTTTCTTTCTTTCTTTCTTTCTTTCTTTCTTTCTTTCTTTCTTTCTTTCCTTTCTTTCTTTCTTTCTTTCCTTCTTCCTTCCTTCCCTCCTTCCCTCCATCCCTCCTTCCTTCCTTCCTTCTTTCTTTCTTTCTTTCTTTCTTTCTTTCTTTCTTTCTTTCTTTCTTTATTTATTTTTCTTTTTCTCTTATTTTATTGTTTTGTTTGTTTGTTGTTTGTTATACAGAACTTATTGGGACCCATATACTTTTAGTTATATACTTCTCTTAGCTTATTTATATTTTAGTTTGCCACCAGTTGCCACCAGCAGACAGCCCCAAACCCTTATATTTTCACATCTTTGGTCTTCAGTAAGGAATCAAGATACTGGTTTCAGTTTAGCTGAGTCACAGCTGGTTTTATGTTGGAGGTGAGAGTATTTGAATGGTAAATAGTTCTGTGACTCTCTTATGACTAATAGGGCATAAGCTTAATATATAATTAAACCTTAATTATCCAGGAGCAGTAGGTTCTTGTGAACTCAGCTGTCAAGAAAACAGTTGAGAAATGGACATAAGGGTTTTTTTGCTTGTCAGTTTGTTTTGGTGAGCCTGCCAGATTTTATTCAGTTGCAATAGATAATGCAAAACCCCACAAAATACATTTCACAATTTTTATTTTATCTTTAAGAAAATTTACCCCCCCCGGGGGGGGGGGGCAGAATTTTGCACATGGAATATCGTTAGAATTAGAATGACTATAATCATAGTTGGATAAGAACTCCTTTTTTCCAATTAAAAAGTGGGCATTGCATTGAAAATATTTCATTATAATTTGTGTTCAAAGATTTACTGCAAATCTTAAGTTAAAGTCTATTTTCATTTTTATAAGGTGAAAAAAATCTTTGCACCTCTCTTTGACTATTTGCTCTCGACCCGCAGAAGCCAGAGTTCACCTACTTGAAAGAAGAGCAACTGAAAAGAGAAGGCTGGGAGAAAGAGCAGACATCCTTGACCGTCTGACAATGACACGGACAGTGAGACCTAGACCAATGGCGATCATTTTACCAGACTGGGAACAGGATGACATTTTGCACAAACAAGGACTTGAAGAGGCCGTATTGCACAACACTGTCTTCACAATCACAAGCCTCTGTGATCATTGGTCGATTGGCATTTGCTTTCATGGCATCTACTGACAAGGGAGTGGAATTAACTTGCTGCAGTTGTGGCTCTGCCATTGGCTGGATGGTGCCCTTATGTAGTCAATGATTCCAAGACTACAGTAATGGCAGGAGCAGCAGGCTTCTCTTCCAGCTCTTCCCAGGCTCCCACTTACTTTCAAGCCTTGAGCTTGTGAGAGAGGTGCCTCATGCTTTCGTAGTGCTGAGCATAGGTACTTCTGGAGCCAGGATGCCTTTAAATTCTTCTTTTCCAATTCCACTGTTGTATATGGTCTAAGTTCTTAACACATAGAATAATGACTTAATTATTCTTTTGTTCCTATAGCTACTGACACTTAAAGTTGCTCTTTGGCTGAACAAGGTGAAGAGTGTGACTCAAGATGGTAGTCATTTATTCTTGTTAGGTCAAGGGTTTTGGTGGCTGTCTTGAAGAGTTCATAGCAGGAAAAGAAGCACATCCCTCTGAACAGTGAGAAAACAGACTTGGACTTTAGTTCACACTGATGTAAAGAGGGAACACAGTCAATTCTGGATATGTTGAACTAAATCCTGCCCCAACAGCAGGTCCCTATACACATTAACCTTGTTATTGCTGAATTTCAGAGCATTGTTACATCTTAAGAGAGAAGCAGAGGCATTATTAAAATAAAGAATGCTATTGTAATTTTATTTTAGACATGAGCAACATGGGTATCAGGCAAATCCTGGATCGGCACAATCCAGGATTTACAGATGAAGTATTCACTAGCAACTCACCAAGGCTCCTTGCTACCTGTGAAAAAAACATAAGATTCATTTGGGTGGCTAAGAGCTGAATTTAGTTAAAGAACCAACAGGGACCTGTATTGCTCTAAGTTCTGGATACTCCAAAGTCCCGAAGGAAGGCAATGGTAGATTTGGTCTCCGCAAATGGCAGCTTCTGTGTATGCTCACATTAGGAAATGAGACAAGTGGAAGTTTGATAATGTCACGAGTCTCAGTCCTAAGGACTGGGTTCACATGGTCCGAGTGCCTGCCTCTTCCTCATCCACTTGAAAATTATGTTTCCACAAATAAAGACGTTCAGCTTGTGGATCTCAGCTAGCTGGGATGCACGGAGGTGCCCCTGCTCAGGTGTCCATCAGCTTGCAAACTCAAGGTTAGGGAAGAATAAGTCCATATATAAGAAGCTATTTTCATAGAAAACACAAGAATCACTATTCCAGGAGATAGTAGATAGTCTGGGGATGAATAATGGTCTGCCTTGAGAATGGATATTTGATCTGGGAATACATGCTTTAGAGAACCTGTGGAATTGCTTAATGAAACACAGTGTATAGATACAGCAGGTAGAGAAAGCACTTTCCTCTCAGGAACATGTACAGCTGTGTATTCATGATGCAGTTATATCATACTCCAAACTACAGGGAAAGCATATGGATCCAGTTCAGACAACCATGCTTGTAGAATTCTTCAACATGGCAAAGCCCTGAAAGTTAAAACTCAAGTAGTTTATCCTTGATGTGAAATGCCACTTTGCCACACACAGCTAATGATTTCTGAGAGTGAGTGACTTTATCATTGCATTCCAACCCCCCCATCTAAATGAGGACAGGAATATTCTATGTGTCCTTGCCCATATGCTTCCTTGTCATATTAAAAACACTGGCAGTCATTTGTACAACTCATGGGTCTCCCCCATTAATTCACTCAGTGCTGGTGCTAGACAGCAGATGGGGAAAAATGTGCTCTCCCCAGCCAGTCTCTCCCTGAAGATGGTAGCAGCCACAGTCCCAGGACTGAAAACTGTGGGTTTCCTGGGCAGGTTAGTAGATCACAGCTTGTTTCATAGGTAGGCTGTTCTCAATGGCAGTTCTCACCAGTGGCGAGGACAGTGAGAGGCTCCCTGGACATTGCCTGATTTGGAGTCTCTCTGCTTGTTGCTCCCTCCATACAGATATCTTTGTATGCAGTGATAGGCAGCTCACCCAGGAGTTTAGCCACCAGACCTCTTGCACAGTCAACCCCAAAGAAGACTTCATCCTAGTCCTGAAGTTAAACAAGGGATATGGTTAACAGGGCAGGTCTACCCATCTGCTCCCTCTAGGCAAGAGTATATGCAGAGAGATCTGGCAAAGTTAAAGCAGGACACAAATTAGCATCACGTCAAGCTAACACATGATGCACAAAGTTTCACATTACAGATGGTGAGGAGGATGCTCCTGGGAAGTCAGTAGGGTGCTCCCAAGGAGAGAAGGGAGGCCCTCCTTAGAGAGCCAGTAGGGTGTTCCTGGTGAGAGCAAGGAGGGTGCTCCACAACACAACATCTTGCTATTGTCTATGACCAGGGGGCAGCTGGCAGAGACAGGAGTTCTGCTTATTTGGTTAATTCTTAGAACTCATACAACCTTGACCAACCTACAAAACTTCATTACTCTACACCCCCAGCCTTTTATGCACCTTTGTAGTCTTTTTTATCAGAGTCCTGGTGGTACTGGATGGAGCCTGCTCAGCCCACTGTCTAGAGACTAATGGGAGACCAGTCAGTTCTCACACATCCTGCTTCCAGCCTATGTTCATATACAGCTCTTTTACCAGTCATTTAACTCAGACTTCCTTGTGGCTTCTAAGAGTGCAATAATAAACCAAACAGCTCAAGGATCTCACACAAGCAGAAGAGCAAGGCATACCAGTTTAGCCATTGTCCTCAGGTAAGACCTGTGGGTACTGACAAAACTACATGTCTAGACTAGTGAGAGTGCTGGCCAAGGCCAGCAAGGGCTTCCAGTAAGGTAAGAGAAGTTTCATTAAAGACTAAAGTGTATGAAGGTCCATTCCTGTTGCATGATGTAAGACTTTCTTCTGAAATGAGGGTCTTGTATGAATGAAAAGTATCTAGAAGCTATGACTGGAAATGATATGGTTTCTGGTCAGGCTCTAAGGACTAGAAACACTGAACTTGTCCTGCTTCAGTTTGTCATGATATTAAGCAATTTAAGCAACTAAAGAACCACTGTGGTCATCTGGACCAACCTGGACATCTCACCTGAAACCAGAGCCTGCAAGGTTCGGCTGTATTATAAGGGCAGCAAACAAAGCTGGTACAGGCCTCAGATGTGTCAAGGTGTGGAAGGTGCTCAGAAATGTGAGCCGTGACCTCATGCCATCAAGGAAAGAGCTGATGATGTTCTATGAATCCTACAAGGCACTGAGAATTACCTCAGGAGCCAGAAGGCGGCTCAGGGGTGAACTAGGGACAGGCACTGAGTGATCTTCCTTTCTCTTCTTTAGCTGCAGAGAGGAGCTAACACAGCATGTAGTCAGAGAACACACGGTAGAGAGAGGCTGCTGTGCAGTGCTGTCCCAGGGCAGCATATGCTGCTAATGAACACTGGCACCACTGAGGCCAAGCCTGATCACATCACAGCAGTGCCTCACCCCCCTTTGAAACATGCCAGGGTTTCATGCTTCTCTGCAAGGTGCATAATTACCTCTATGAGCAGATGCTTTAAGCACTTGATTCCAGAGACTGGTGTTCACTGTCCAGCCCAGAGTCTCACTGGGGGAGAAATGGCAAGAGTCTGCAAACCCATAAATGAGTTGTAAGTGCATAGAACCTTTAAAAGGAGACATTAAAAGAACATAGCAGTCATTCTAATCTCCTAGTGTTCTCTCAACCCCGTGTTCAAGAGCAAATAATAATCTCTCTGTGAACTCTCACAGACGGTGAAGGAGAGCACAAGTCTGAGAAACATAATCAGGGACCTTTAAAAAAGTTTGTTTGTCTGTCTGTCTGTTTGTTTATTTATTTATTTATGTGTGTATGTGTTTTACATGCATGTATGTGTGTGATCTTTGTGTGTGCCTGATGCTCTGGATCTGGAGGTATAGATGGCTGTAAGCAGAGACATGAGTGCTGGGAACTGAACCTGCTTCCTTCCAAAAGTGGCAAGGGCTCTTACCTGGTGAGGCATGGCTTCAGCCAAGAGCCAGTGTCCTCTTTCTCCATCCCTTCCTTCATTATTTATTGCTCATTCTTTGTTTACTTTCCTGTATCTCTACCTTCGATTGGAATTTCAAGACTTGCCCACGTAGTGAGTGCTTGTTCCCTTACAATGTACATTGTTCACTGGGATGCTTGTTCACTCAAATTCCACTTGATGCACATCTTGGGACTGTCAGCCATTGGTCAGTTAGTTATGGTTGCAGGCTAAGTCATCTAGCCATAGAAGGAGAGTAGGTTTAACACCACCATTAGTCTGAAAGAGGTGGAACAGTATGACTATTAATGGCCAAAAGTGATGTTTCCGTGGTGATTCCTTTTCCAAAGTTCAAAGTTGAATCACTGCTGTCTTACCTCTTACTCCACATTTCCACAAGTCCACATTGGGATGTCCCTTGGGGATTGGCAGTGAATAGACCAATCAGCAGGTATTTCTGAACAACCAATCTTGGGAGGTTTTGGGTCAAATGATATGAGAAGAGTAGCTGTTAAGGCCAGGGCTTTGAGTTAAAAGGAAGGCTAAGTTTCCTTTCCTTTCTACCTACAGCCTTGGAAGTATTTGCATATTAAATGCAGAAACATCAGAAGAAAGCAGCCAATAGCATCGTCCCGGACTGCCTGTGGCGTTAGCTGCCCAAAGCATGTCCATCAAAAGTTATGACATCTTGGGTAACACTGTACACAAATGCTGGTCAGTGAGAATCCTCCTATGCATTTATGGCTTGAGCATCAGAACACTATAGTCATCAGCAGTGTATTGTGTGTACTCACTGTGAAGACGGGATCTAGGAAAATTGCTGCTCTAGCCTTTCCCTGTATGATCTCTGTAGGCATGTCCTTTTCTGTCCATACCTGATCCTTCTGTAGTTCCTGAACATTTCTGAGCAAGATTGGTTGCTCAGAAATACCTGCTGATTGGTCTATTCATTGCCAAAGATCTCTATGTTCATGGATTAGCAGGATTAATATCATAAAAATGGTTATCTTATCGAAATCAATCTACAGATTCAATGCAATCCTCATCAAAATACCAACTCAATTCTTCATAGAGCTAGAAAGAACAGACAGATCATCTGGCACCATCGTATTGATATTGTGATGGGTCAACCCATGGATTATAAGGAAGACAGTTATTAATTCAACACACCTTAATGATGAAAGTCTTGGAAAGATCAGGAATTCAGGGCCCATACCTAAACATAGTAAAAGCAATATGCAACAAACTAGTAGCCAACATCAAACTAAATAGAGAGAAACTTGAAGCCATTCTATTAAAATCAGGGACTAGACAAGGCTGCCCACTCTTTCCCTACCTATTCAATATAGCACCCCAAGTCCTATCCAGAGCAATTAAACAAAACTGGAGGTCAAAGGAATACAAATTGGAAAGGAAGAAGTCAAACTATCACTATTTGCAGATGATAAGATAGTATACTTAAGTGACCCCAAAAATTACACCAGAGAACTCCTACAGCTGATAAACAACTTCAGTAAAGTAGCTGAATATAAAATCAACTCAAACATATCAGTAGTCTTCCTCTATTTAAAGGACAAACAGGCTGAGAAAGAAATTAAGGAAACAACTACCTTCACAATAGTCACAAATAATATCAAATACCTTGGTGTGACTCTAACCAAGCAAGTGAAAGATTTGTATGACAAGAACTTCAAGTCTCTGAAGAAAGAAATTGAAGAAGATCTCAAAAGACAGAAAGATCTTTCATGTTCATGGATTAGCAGGATTAATATTATAAAAATGGTTATCTTATCGAAATAAATCTACAGATTCAATGTAATCCTCATCAAAATACCAACTCAATTCTTCATAGAGCTAGAAAGAACAATTTGCAAATTCATCTGGAATAACATAATCCCAGGATAGCAAAAACTATTCTCAACAATAAAAGAACTTCTGGTGGAATCACCATCCCTGACCTCATGCTGTACTACAGAGCAATTGTGATTAAAAACTGCATGGTATTGGTACAGAGAGAGGCAGGTAAATCAATGAAGTAGAACTGAAGACCCAGAAATTAACCCACACACCTATGGTCACTTGATCTTTCACAAAGGAGCTAAAACCATCCAGTGAAAAACAGCATTTTCAACAAATGGTGCTGGTTCAACTGGAAGTCAACATGTAGAAGAATGCAAATATTCATTCTTATCTCCTTGTACAAAGCTCAAGTCCAAGTGGATCAAGGACCTCCACATAAAACCAGACACACTGAAGCTAATAGAACAGAAAGTGGGGAAGATCCTTGAGCACATAGGCACAGGGGGACATTTTCTGGACAGGGCAGTTTTTGTGGCACTTCTGGCCACTTGTTCTGTCACTTGTGACACAGGCAAGTAAAGAACATTACAAGTTTCCCCTTTCACATCAGGGGCTGAGGCTTCCTTCTTCCTCTAGCAGAGTTTGCAGCTGGAAGCCATGGGGATATCAGATAACCTACATGAGTTCTCACTCACTGTGAATTTTATAAGAGCAAATCACCTGAAACAAACAGACAAAAAAAAAATCTGTAGATGCCTCAGGTCACAGGAATGCTGAAATCTCTTCATCACAGCAGCAGAGTTCATATGATCCAATCTCCACACATGAAAGAAACTGCCATGGAGAGAGAGGGAGAGAAAGAGACAGACAGACAGACAGACAGACTTAGTCACAGAGGAAGACACATCTGAAATGGTCTTTGGAGCATGCCAAGATCATCTCACATGATGCTCATGGAACAATGGGCTTCCCTAAGAAGTGACCCAGCTCTCCCTCCAAGAACCAAACCAAGCTAGACATCCCCACTGACCAGTTCTCCACATGAAAAAATGCTTTTCCATGAAGTTTTGCATAAATGAATGAAGCTGTTTCAACCGGTTGCTTCTCTAGTTTAACTTCCAACACTGATTTAAACCATTGATGGTTTAGTTTGGCTCAGAAATTGCTTTGAAAATGTGAGTTTATATCCCAATGAAACCAATAGGCTATGGGGAAATGGGAATTTTTTTGCATGTTTATTATACTAGTGAAGTGACAGTTCATGTGCCTAAGTATCAACCAATCAGAAAGGGGTGTGCTTGAATGTTATTTTTATTGAGTAACTGATTAGACCATGCAAGTTCAGAGAGATACCTTAGTAGGGACTGATGCACAAGAAGGAATAAAATATGTAACTACTGGTGAGATGAATCAGCCAGTGAAGGTCCTTGTGATCAGCCTGATGGCCTGAGTTAGATTCTCCAAGACTCAAACATGATGGAAGGTCAAAACAGATTCCTGCAAGTTGTCCTCTATCTTGAAACCACACATACAACATGGGGAACTCATCACCCACATGTACACAAACAAATAAGTAAAATAAAAAAGAATAATATGTACAATTTTAACATGTAGAGTCCAACCAAAGATTTGTAATCCCAAGACAAACTTGACCTTCCAATTTGCTGATTTTGATAAGTATATGATGTAAAAGTTGGGTAAGAAATTCTTGTTTTCTTTAATCTGAAAGTATGTAGCAAACACCGATGTGGTATACTTAGCAGTTTGAGTTGTTTGGATTTCTGCTTTTTACAGTTTTGCAACTTAAGGCAAAGCCTGGAAACATTGTGATTTCTATTAATAATATTGCCTACTTTGAGGAAAAGTTATAACTTGTTGCTTGCTCTCCCTCTCTCTCTCTCTCTCTCTCTCTCTCTCTCTCTCTCTGTGTGTGTGTGTGTGTGTGTGTGGTGTAAGAATTTTGGAGTCAGAGTCCTTATAATGTAAGAACACAGTAACACGATCACTACCAATTACTCTTTCAGGATACTCTTTAAATTGTCACTTACTGAAGAACAGCGTGAATCCTTCTTTGTGAAAAATTGTGGTGCTCTCTCTCACAAAGAGCAACATAACCAAAAATGTCTTTGGAATATGTCAGTGACTGAGCATTTGACCTTTGCCCATACCCTGCTAGTCTGGCAAGGAGACTTGGCCTGGCAGGTGGCAAAGGTTGGGCATCATTATCTCTGTGAACCTGATGCTCACTGGGGAGGCTGAAGGGAGCCTTGCTGTCGATGTGGTTATATCATGTTTCATAAACAGAATTTGGCTGCCTCCTTCTAGATCAGCGTCTGCCCCAGGCTGGTCCCTGGTGAACCCATTTTGTTTTGTCCAAGACAGCGATCATGAGTAATGTATCAGGCTGAGCCTGCGAATGTATGATGTAATTAGCAGAGGGATTTAATTATCAGCACATTTCATATGGGACTTACTGAGTTGTGCTGGCTCCACCTCCCTCTCAGGCCAGCTAGAAATGACAGGAGTCACAAAGGTAGAGTCCTCCACAAGACACTAGAAATATACCTAAGCCTCTCTTACCAGAGAACAGAGAATAATGAAATGGCTTACTGTTCTTGCTAATTTCAAAATCTATAACAGCTTATGGATCCATAAGCATCATCCTCTTCTCACTGCTCAAAAGTCAACCACACATCAGCTAAGGCTCTTTGAAAGGATGACATGAGGCATCCAGGACACCCATTCACTGAGTACCAGTAAGGTAAACACAATGTCCACACAGAGAATAGCTACCAAAGATATTTTCATTTCTTCATCCATAGGTCTGGCATGTAATGAAGAATGACTCTCTGTCTTTACCATGAATTAAAGTAGAGCATAGTGACTTACTCGACTGTGTGCTTGACTTAACCAAAGCAGTCACCAAGTGATGCAGTTGCTGATATCAGCACTTATATGCATTCACTTGTGAGGAAAAGGAGGATGATTCTATACTTACTGTGGTTGAAGGGACTTTTTACTAAGCTGACTGAACAACAGAGTTGACATGGATATATGTCTTTATAACTTTGAAGTGAATCCGTGGATGAGTGAACAGATTCTGAATGCTAGGTAAGGTTCTAAGAGCAAGTGATAGAAGAACTTGTATTATAGAGGTGAAAAAACAAGTCAGAGTTTGACAACAAAGCCTGGCTAATAATTATGGGTCAAGTTTGTTCTAAATTTTCTGCTTTAGAGTTGGTCTAGGAGCTCACACCTACAATCATAGCTCTTAAAAGGCAGAGGGAAAAGGATCTCAAGTGGGAGGCCAACTTATATGTCATAAGAAAGACCCTGTTTCGAAAGAAGAGATGTCTATGCTTCAGGATCTGTAGGGTTTTCAACCACATGTCCATACCCACCTCTTTCCTGGTACCCATCTCCCACTGTTTATACTGTGTATCTATCTCAATGCCTCTTCCAACTGGCATCCTCCACAACCTTCCTCTGTCTGGTTAACTAAGGCCCTTTCCCACCTTCTGAGCACTTTGATTTCATGAAAAGCTTTGTGATATCTCTGTTGATTACCGGTAGATCATTGCATGTAAACAAGCCATGAAAATTGTTTTCAAAGGAATAAGGACATACAATAGAATCAGCAGTGTCCTAGATCTAGCACCTAAAGGGCAGATGAGAGATGAAAGACACAGACATGTGCCTTTCATGGCCTGGGTCCAACCTTCTCACTATCCTGTTTTCTCTTATGGTGATGGACTCAAGCTTACAGACCTCATCTCTTGCTAATGTTCAAATGCCTCATTACTTTAATGTGCTGTCTTGCTAGTTTCAGTGTGTGTGTGTGTGTGCGTGTGTGTGTGCATTGTCTTAATTGAGTCTTAACTGATGCAACACAGCTCGACTTTCTGGAATTAATTCATCACCTCAGCACCTCCCTGGGGGTTTGGGTGTCTTGCTTCTGTTGCTCTGACACAGTATGGATAAATTCAACTCCTTCCCAGGTTAGAGCACTGTGCAGGTACCCTGGGGGTCCCTAAGCCTATGGCTATGTTGGTATTTGTGATCTGAGATCTAGGAACCACTATTTTAACACTAAAAGCCTCTAGAACAAATTTCACATGGGACAGACACCAGAGATAGTTTGTAAATCAGGTAGCTAGTAGGAATTTGTGAAATCTTTTTCAGTTAACCAAAACATGCTGTCCCTACCTCCTTCTGGGTCCCGCTTTCTTTCCCTTAAGCATCTCATTCTTTGTTTACATTCCAAATGATTTCCCCTTTCCCGGATCCCCCCTCCCCATATGTCCCATAAACCTTCTTCTCTCCATCCCTTCTCCAATCACCTCCCTCCTTTTTCTCTGTCCTTATATTCATTAGCATATTTAAAGTCAAAGAATCTTACAAAGCATGGTGGCTTACACCTATAATCCTAGAATTTAGCAGGTTGAGGCAGAAGAATTATAAATTGGAGGTTAACCTAGACTATTTGTCTCAAAGCTTTCTTAAAAAACAAACAAAAACAAACAAACAAAACAACAACAACAACAACAAAAAACAAACAAGGAAGTTAGTAGTTATCCCTGGGGGTTTGTATAGGAGACTTCCTGAAAGTAGCTGACAATGATAGTATCCTAAAAGGACTGATCCCATACTCACAACATGTTTCCAAAGAAACTTTAATTTTTATTTTGTATTTTCTCTTTTGGCATCCAAAACTGTAAAATTAATATGGGGGTTTTTGTTTGTTTGTTTGTTTTTTGCTTTTTTTTTTTTAAATCTCGTGTTCATGTGTCTGTGTGAGTATGGAGGAAGTCACCAGATCACCAGGAGCTGGAGTTGCAGATGCTTATGAGCTCTTTACAAGAATGCTGGGAATCAAATTTCTGTCCTTTGCAAGAACAGCAAGTGCTCTTTCTCATCGGCCCAGCCCCTAAGTTCCCCAAGTGTTAATAGTTGAGTATGGTAATTAACTGTCCACAGCATTTGAATCTGTGGATAAAATAAAAGTTCAATTCACAGACTTTATATAAATTAAATTTCTAAATTCTGATCTCAGCTACCTTTGCTTCTGAAGAAGCTTTACGTGTTCAGGTCTTACTCCCTAGCAGAGGACTATAAAGCTCCTTCATCTAAACCAGTTTCTGTGTTGACTGACTTGTGTCTTTCTGGTTGGGGTCTGCTGGTTCCACAGAAGGAATGGAGAGCAGGTCTTAAGCACAGGAGTCACCTGAAAGTCAGAGGTCAGGGGTCAGAGGGTCAGAGACCATGCTCTCAGTTTGTTCCACCCTAACTGCCACAAATTCACCTTTCACAGAGTGCAAAAGCAACATCTTAAAACAGGTTAGTAGGAAAATCATTTCACAGATGCTGGTAAAAGATTAAAGCAATTAGTTCATACAAGGAAGTGAGAGCCTTCTTCCTTGGGCCAGTTGTGAATTATCCTGGCCTCATCAAGGTCAGCATAGATTGGCTCTGCAGATTGAAAAGCAGGGTCCTTATCATTGATACTGACATCTACTACTTCTTACCTATGTGCACTGTGAGTCAGTGTTTGTTCACAGCAGGTTGTATATAAACAACAACCTAATAATCTTGAGATAATATCTGCTTTTCTTCTTAAACTTTCAGCAGGCCCCTAGAACCCTATACCAAGAAGCTAAAGAGAAACAACACCATCCCCCACTCCTACCTCCCCCACCCCCCAAAACACATCCCTGAGAGTCTTCACTGATTTGAAAAATCCCTCCTGTAACCCTGAGGGCAGGGCATCATTTGAACATCCCCAGGCATTCTGCTGACTTAGAGCAGCACCCTTCCCCTCTCATGAATATCACAGACCACATGAGGTGATATTTGTTCATGCATATAGCTCACAATGGTAAGAGACCTTCTGGCTTCTGGAGATCCCATATTATCTTCTACATGGGGCAATGCAACCGCCTCATCATAGAAGGAGATGTTATCCTTGAAACTCAAGGCTGAGCCCGTGAGAGGCTGATGGCTGTCACACTTTTTAAAATCAGACAGAAGGCTCCCTGGTGCTCAGTCTGGTGGGCAGTCATATTGGAGAGACACATCACCATTCCACAGTGGCAGATTCAGGATTTACTTAGTTTTAATTGTTCCTCTTGTTGTGACCTTGCATCCTGTGAAGGGTGAAGAAGACAGGCACGGATGAGTGGGCCTGAGATTTCCTAGACAGCCAGCCTGCCAGGGGTCATGCACCCTCAGCAGGTTCCTGAGAACCCCTGCTGGTGACTGGCACCAACTTGGCTGAAGCTAGCTGATCCCAGGAGGCCACACTTCCTCAGCTGACTCTGTGGGAGAACAGGAGGACTGAGCAGAGAGGACAGGACAGAGGATGGTGTGGATCCTAGGTAGCAGGAGTTGTTTCAGAAAAGGAGTTTGATGGCCTAAACTAATGTCTGTGAGTATGTTCTCTGAAAGTCAAAGGCAAGAAAGAGAATGGGATGCAGGTATGGCCAGGGTCAGGAGTGTGGTAAGGGTGACTAGGAGGAAAGCAAACCTGCTGTAGGTCACCTACAGGGCAAGCCCCACCCCACCCCCCAGGTCACCGCCACTCTCTCTCAGCACTAGGTATTCCCGGTTCTGTGCATCTGGGCCTGTCTTGTGCTTTGAAGGATGAGAAGTAACATCAAGGCCTCCACCCACCAGGTGGCAGCAGCAAGCACTAATGTAGGTGACCAGACAAATAATGCAAGTAACTACTGCCATTCTAGATGAGATGGCCTTCGAGCATAGCAGCAAGATTGACATCTGTCAGAACCATGACTTTAGACATCAGATTTCCTTCTTCCACTTACACATTCCATTAGCCATCTTTTCTGAATTCCATTAATTAACAGTGAGTAGAAACTGTACTACTAAGACAAGTCTAATCAGGGAAGGACAGGGCATGATGGTGCAACAGATTCAAATCTAGGCTCATAGCTATGGTACAGTAGGCCCATGCCAAGGCCGAGTGATGATCTAAGAGGTAAAGGGAGTCATGGCTCTGTCCTCATGCTGGATCTCGCATGGCCTTGAACAGAGAGGCCAGGTAAGTGATAGAACCATGGTGGTCTTCCATGCTGGAACTGCTACCAGTCCAGTAGTGATTCTTTAGCAAAGATGCTCTTCCACTTTCACCTCCCTCTAGCAAATACTGGAATCATTTTTCTTGTTTAGATTCTGATGTTAGAAGGATTCTCTAGGAGAATAAAGAACACTACACCCTGGTTTCTGTCCTCAGAGCATCCAGTGCTTGAACCTGTGTACCTTGGGAGGGACTGGAATCCCCTGCTGGGAAGCAGTGCAGTGAATGGTGCTCCACACAGCTTAAGAATGGAGCATAGTGTGACTTCAACACAGGCCTTTTCACTTGCAGTTCTGTCCTGGGTAGAAAGCTAGAAGGTCCTACAACATCTGCTGTGTTAGCTCCACCTGACCTAGCCTTCCTGTCTTCACCTGAGTGCTTCCTGTCACTTGTACACCAGAAAGACATATCTCTTCATAATACACCAAGTTGGCATACATCCAGGATGTGCCACTAAAGGGTTCTACAAATGACTTGGATACAAGCCGGATCAACTCAGTTCAGCTCCTCACTCTCCTGCATAGTTATCCCTAACTGTTCAGATGCAAACAGAGCCTGCATCATATACCAATGAAAACTGTGTGGTTTGTTGTATCTATGGTATTTTTCTGTCATCTCCTCTGCTCGTAGGTTTTTGTAAACATCTGTGGTCCCCCATGAAGATGCACAGCCTTTAAGAGCATGACCCAAAGGTCCACTTCAGCCTCAGCCTCCACATCTTGACATTGATGATGATAACATTGGCTGGTCTACATGATGTCTTTTATATCAAGACACTGCTCTAGTGTAGCTGATCCCTATATTCCACTAATCTGATTGCCTGACATTATTGTACTTTGGATAACCAGTACTATTTGGGTAAAGAACCTTATAAGTTGTTCTTATTCTCAAAGGCCTATATTCCATTTTCCTATGTTGTGACTAGTATTTTAGAAACTAGACAAGATTTTATTTCTAGAGTATGGAGTGTGGCCACACACAGCAAAAGAACAAGTCCAAGAGGACCTGCTTTCCCTTAGAAAAGTAATATGCACAGAGTCCAGGTGGATGGGCTGGCTAACCAATGGCTTTTATGGAGAACATACTGAAAATAGATATTCATTCTAAGAAAGCAAAGGCATTCCTCTGAGAACAAGAACACTAGACAAATCTTTGTACTTGATGTAATTAGAGCTAATCCCTTACAGGAAGTATGGCAATATGGGAAATTAAGAAAGAGGATAGCCTTTGCTAGAAAACAGAATGCCTATGAGCCAGTGAAGGAGGCAATGTTCACAGTGTGGTTGAGCCACACAGTTGATAAGTCACACCCTTGGAGCAGGGGGTAGACTGTAAGATGCCAGATCACACAATGCCCCTGTACCCTTCCAGTCATCTCTGAATACCAGAATTGTTGATCAGGCAATTATACAAGTAGTTTTCTTACAAAGCATGATAATCAACCATCTATGTGGAGGCTATAAGTAAGGACACTAAGGAGAACCTGATGATTTTACAGTAGTCTGAGGCCAACAGTTTTGGCCATTGTTGTTGTTGTTGTTGCTGTTGTTGTATTGTTTTGCTTTTTTTAAAAAAAAAAAAAATTAGGGCTATGTTGCTAATTACATAGCAGGCCAGAAAAAAATATTCAACCAGTCAAGGCAAAAGCAGGGAGGGACACTCCTGAATGGTGCCTGCTAGGTTCTAATTTTACTTCAAAAAAGGTTCACTGTAGATGAGTGCCCTAGTACTATTCTGTGGGTTTCAGAGGTCAAGACTTGAGAAATATGTAGAGAGCTGTCTACTTAACAGGTGAGAGCTGTGTGTTTATGAAAGAGAGAATGAATACAGATACAGACCATAGCACCGCCACTCAGGTACCACTGGCTTTCAAGAGGTTTCAAGGACATGGTTTGAGGGGTGGTCCCCATCATTAGGAGGCTTTGGTAGCCTGTCTTTACTGCTGGATGCCAACACCTTCATACCATTCTTCAAATTCTATCAACCTAAAGTTTGCCATGCAGGGGCCCTAGCTTTCTCCTTGTGAACAGTCCCAGCCACATGAGCTCAGTCTAGCAGAAGCTGCAGACAGATCTGCAAGGTAGATGTGAATGCACTGCCCCATCCAGGTCACTTTCTATCAGGCTCCAGTGGAGAATGCTGTGGAAGCAAGCTCAGTTCCATTCCACTCCACTCTTCCCACTTCCTTGTTTCCTAGTACCCCAAAGAGAGGAAGTTGACTGGTCCTTTTTTTTTTTTTTTTTTTTTTTTTTACTATTTTTTTTTTGTATTTTATAGTTTTTTTTTATTATTCGATATAATTTATTTACATTTCAAATGATTTCCCCTTTTCTAGCCCCCCCACTCCCCGAAAGTCCCGCAAGCCCCCTTCTCTTCCCCAGTCCTCCCACCCACCCCTTCCCACTTCCCCGTTCTGGTTTTGCTGAATACTGTTTCACTGAGTCTTTCCAGAACCAGGGGCCACTCCTCCTTTCTTCTTGTACCTCATTTGATGTGTGGATTATGTTTTGGGTATTCCAGTTTTCTAGGTTAATATCCACTTATTAGTGAGTGCATACCATGATTCACCTTTTGAGTCTGGGTTACCTCACTTAGTATGATATTCTCTAGCTCCATCCATTTGCCTAAGAATTACTGGTCCTTTTTAAAGCCATCAAAGCAGAATAAACTTCAGTCAGCCAAAGGCACCTCTGTCTTGTTAGATCCAGTTTTAATTGTCATTGAGAAAACTAAGAGGACATGATGTAAGCATGTAGGGAAGGCAGATGAAGGGAAAGTTGGAACTGGCTGAGGAAGACAAGGTGAGGGTAATGTGCCAAGGAAACCGGAGCCCAATGAAGTGGGGCAGCCTGTAATCTCAGCACTGGGAGGTAGAAGCCAAGTACACAAGCTCAAGGTATTCCTCAATTACATGGTGAATACAGAGCCAGCCTGACCTATCTGAAGCCCAGTATCAAATGCAAACAAACATACAAGTGTATGTGTGTGTGTGTGTATGTGTGTGTGTGTGTGTGTGAAAATACATATTCTAAATATTAGTTTGTATAGGTTCCATAGGTTCCACTGATGCCTTGTTGGGCATCAGTGGGAGGAGAGGTCCTTGGTCCTGTGAAGACTCAATAGAGGCCCCAGTGTGGGGAAATCAAGTGGGGATCATGGGAGTGGGTTGGGTGGAAGAGTATATTCTTGGAGGCAGGGGGTGGTAGGATGGGCTGGGGATTTTCGGGGAGTGGGGAAAGCGGGAAGGGATATAACGTTTGAAATGTAAATGAAGAATATATTCAATAAAAACAAGAAAAATAAAAGGAAAAACAAAAAAGAAAAAAGAATAATTTTATGTGTATAAAGAAAAGGTAATTGTCTAATAGTGAATTTTTACATATATATTATCCTTATATCTTTCACTAAAATTATTACTCAAAAGTTTTATAGTCACATAGCTGATTATCTAATGTAAATTATAAATGCATCAAGGCCAGAGAGTGCTCTTAACAACTGCCTATGTGGCACATCGTGTAGTCTTCCCAAGGTAAGAAGGAAGGCTTCATGAAGCATAAATTGAAGTTGCTGCTTTAATAACATGTCACATCATAGAAGAAGTTTATGTTCCTAGGCTGTAGTCGCTCAGATTCTGCTTGATTTGCAGGCTAACACCAAGTTTACCGCCTACTTGTCTCTACCCATCCCCCTTGATGCTAGGACTACAGATGTGTTCCACTATATTCTGTCTTAAATAAGTATTGCATGGACCTTTTTCCTATTAAGTACTTTGCTGCATTGATTTAATTAACACTCATCTTAAAATAAAGCCCTAAACTGTTTGATGAGTTTATGGTTAATCTTCAGTTTGTCACATTCCAGACATCAGAAAACTGTTTAAGTCTTTAATTTAAAAATGACATACACTTCCAAATTCAATTATAATACTATATTAATATTAAGATAACTGAAGTGGAAGTCAAGGTATGTAGATCCTGGGTAAGAAAATGATATATTGTTGTTGCCTGAATGTTTGCATTGGTAGAAGGATTTTCTTTACTGTAGTCCCTGAATGAGAAGATGTGTCTAATGACTGATTTGGATTGGATGTCATTAATGTCTGCTAGCTAAGTCTGCCACCTGCTCAGGAAATAAAGAAGGAAAGATGGTTTGACACACAGGATCTAAGCCTCTACTCAACCTTTCTTGCTTATCTGCTATTCTCTGCAGATAAAGACAGAATGATACACAGTAAAATGGGTAAAGTACGATTCAAGCATGGTCTTATACAAATATATATTTTTTTTAAAGAAGGAACTCCTTGCAAGTCCATAAGACAAAAGATATGAGGCTGTAACTTCTTCCATAAATAGCTCCACTAACTTATCCAAATACATAACTATGATTTAAATAAAATCTACACATGTGTGCATTCCTTTGTTTGGTTTCTTATTTCTCTCTCCTTATGCAATCCAAGGGACTGTCTTAGTTAAGGTTACTCTTTCTGTGATGAAACACCATGACCACAAGAAAGTTAGGGAGGAGATGGCTTATTTGGCTTTAATTCTACATTGTAGTCCATCACTGAAGGAAGCCAGAACAGAAACTTGAACAGGGCAGGACCTGGAGGCCAAAGTTGATGCAGAGGCCATGGAGGGGTGCTGCTTACTTCCTTGCTCCCCATCACTTGCTCAGCCTGTTTTCTTATAGAAGCCAGGACTATGAGCCTAATTAACAGAATGTCCACTTTCAGCTCTCAGCTCTCTCCAGGGATGATCTAGTTTTCCAGACCCCCTCCCATACCCAGATACAGCTTGACTACCAGGAGGTCCATTATACCAAGTCAATACATGGCCAAGCTAGAAGCCCTTCTAGGGCCAGTAGATGCAGAACCTATCGACCCTGCCATAAACACATCTTTCTTCTGGGGGAACAGATCAGGTGCTACAACCACACCACACACTCCCAGCCACATCAAGATATATCTTGACTCCCAGAGGTTTGTCATATCCAGGCTTAAAGACTAGGTGCTTCAGACCCCCTCCCACCCACACCCAGAAACAGCCTGACTCTAGGAGGTGTATCATAACAAGCTTACAGGAGGGACAGGCTCCAGTCAGAGATAGCAAAGCCATCTAACACCGAAGATAACCAGATGGTGAAAGACAAGGATAAGAACATAAACAACAGTAACCAATGCCAGTTGGCACCATCTGAACCGAGTTCCCCCACCACGGCAAGTACTGGATACTCTAACACAACTGAAAAGCAATATCCTGACCTAAAATCCCATTTCATGAAGATGATAGAGGACTTTGAAGAGGGCATAAATAACTGCCTTAAAGAAATAAAGGAGAACACAGGTTAGCAGGTAAAAGCCCTTAAAGAGATAACACATAAATCCCTTAAAGAAATACAGGAAAACACAAACAGGTGAAGGAATTGAACAAAACCATCCAGGATCTAAAACTGGAAATAGAAACAATAAAGAAATAACAAAGGGAGGTAACTTTGGAGATGGGAAACCTAGGAAAAAGATCAGGAGTTAAAGATTAAAGTATCACCAGTACAATACAAAAGATAGATGAGAGAAATAAAAATATTACAGAAAATATTAGCACAACACTCAAAGAAAATAAAAAGTACACAAAGCTCCTAACCCAAAACATCCAGGAAATTCAGGGCACAATGAAAAGATGAAACCTAGGAATAATAGGAATAGCAGAGAGTGAAGATTCCCAATGCAAAGGGCCAGAAAACATCTACAACAAAATCATAGAATAAAACTTCTCTAACTAAAAGAAAGAGATGGCCATAAACTTACAAGAAACCTACAGAATGCCAAGTAGATTGGAACAGAAAAGAAATTCCTCCTGTCACATAATAATTAAAGACTAAATACACAGAATAAGAAAGACTATTAAAGGCAGCAAAGGAAAAGGGCTGAGTAACACATAAAGGCAGACCTATCAGAATTATGCCATACCTCCCAACAGAGATTCCAAAAGCCAGAAGATCCTGCACAGGTGTCATGCAGACCCTAAGAGAACTCAAATGCTAGCTCAGACTACTATACCCAGCAAAACTCTCAATCATCATAGATGGAGAAATCAAGGAATTGCATGAAAGAACCAAATTTAAACCATATCTTTCCACTAATCCAGCCCTACAGAGGATAATAGAAAGAAAACTCCAACACAAGGAAGGAAAATAGACCTAAGAAAAACCAAGAAATCAATCATCTCACCACAAACCCAAATGAAGAGAACAACATAAACATACTACCATCTCTAAAAACAAAAATACCAGGAATCAGAAATCATTGGTCTTTAATATCTTTCAACATCAATGAACTCAATTCAGCAATAAAAAGACATAGGCTATCATACTGGATACATAAATAGGACCTAGCATTTTGTTGCATATAGAAAACACGCCTCAGTGACAAAGATACATACTACCTCAGAGTAAATGTCTGGACTAAAGTTTTCCAAGCAAATGGTCCAAATAAATAAGCCGGAGTAGATATTCTATTTTTCACTAAAATGGACTTTTGACCAAACATTATCAAAAGAGATGAGGAAGGACACTTCATACTCATCAAAGGAAAAATCCACCTCAATTCTGAATGTCTAGGTCCCAAATATAAGGGCATCCACATTTGTAAAAGAAGCATTACTAAAGTTCAAAACACATTGAAACTTACACAATAAATAATAGTGAGAGACTTCAAAACCTCATTCTCACCAAGGGACATTTCATGGAAATAGAAACTAAACAAAGAAATAGTGAAACTAACAGAAGATATGAACCAAGTGAACTTAATAAATATCTACAGAACATCTCTTCCTAAAACAAAAGAATATACCTTCTTCTCAGCAGTTCATGGATTCCTTTTGCAAAATTGACCACATAATTGGATGCAAAACAAGCCTCAACAGATAAAAAAGGATTGAAACAATCCCATACATTCTGTCAGATCACCATGGACTAAGACTGGTTGTCAATAAAACAAAAACAACAGAAGGCCCACATACTCATGGAAACATAACAACCTTCTACTCAATGATAATTCAGGGAAAGAAATAAAGAAAGAAATTAAAGACTTTATAGATTTTAATTAAAATGAAGGCACAACATACCCAAACATATCCATAGCACAATGAAAAGCAGTGTTAAGAGGAAAACTCATAGTACTGAGTGCCTTCAAAAAGAAATTGGAGAGATCCTACACTAGCAACTTGATAGCACATCTGAAATCTCTAGAACAAAAAGAAGCAAACACACACAAGAGGAGTAGACTGCAGGAAATAATCAAATTTAGGGCTTAAATAAACCAATTAGAAATAAAGACAATTATAAAAAGAATCAACAAAACTAAGCCCTGATTCTTTGAGAAAATCAGCAAGATAGATAAAACCCTTAGTCAAACTAACTAAAGGGCACAGAGACAGTATCTAAATTAACAAAATAGGAAATGAAAAGGGGGACATAACAGTAGAAACCAAGGAAATTTAAAAAAAAATCAGATCCTGCTATAAAAGCCTATACTCAACAAAACTGGAAATTCTAGGTGGAGTTGATGATTTTCTAGACAGATACCAGGTACCAATGTTAATCAGGACCATACAAGCAATCTAAACACTCCCATAACCCCTAAGAATATAGAAGCAGACATTAAGTCTACAAAAGAGAAAAAAGCCCAGGGCTAGGTGATTTTAGTGCATATTCTATCAGATCTTCAATACTTCTGAAACAGAAGGTACACTACCTAATTATTTTTATAAAACCACAGTTATGATGATACATAAACCACACAAAGACCCAACAAAGAAAGAGAACTTCAGACCAATTTGACTTATGAATGTTGTTGTAAAAATACTCACAAACAGAATACAAGAACACATCAAAATCATCATTCACCATGATCAAGTATGTTCCATTCTAGGGAAACAAGGATGATATAATAAATAAACAAATTCAAAGAAAAAAATTACATGATCATCCCAATAGCTGCTGAAAATGCCTTTGACAAAATACAACACCCCTTCTTGTTAAAAGCATTAGAAAATAAAAAGTACACAAAGCTCCTAAACCAAAACATCCAGGAAATTCAGGGCACAATGAAAAGATGAAACCTAGGAATAATAGGAATAGCAGAACTCATGAACTAGTAGGATTAACAGTAAAAATTGGCCATCTTACCAAAAGCAATATACACATTCAAAGCAATCCCTATCAAAATTCCAACTCAATTCTTCAAAGAGATAGAAAGCGCAATTCTCAACTTCATATGAAATAACAAAAAACCCAAGATAGTGAAAACAATTTATAACAATATAAGAATTTCTGGGGAATCATCATCCCTGACTTCAAACTTTACTACAGAGTAATAGTTTTAAAAACTACTACATCTGACATAGGGCTAATATCCAATGCATATAAAGAACTCAAGAAGGTAGACACCAGAGAGCCAAATAACCCTATTAAAAATGGGGTACAGAGCTAAACAAAGAATTTTCACTTGAAGAATATCGACTGGCTGAGAAGCACCTAAAGAAATGTTCAACATGCTTAGTCATCAGGGAAATGCAAATCAAAACAACCCTGAGATTTCATCTCACGCCAGTCAGAATGGCTAAGATCAAAAACTCAGGAGAAAACAGGTGCTGGCAAGGATGTGGAGAAAGAGGAACACTCCTCCACTGCTGGTGGGGTTGCAAACTAGTACAAGCACTCTGTAAATCAGTCTGGTGGTTCCTCAGAAACCTGGACATGATACTACCGAGGGCCTTGCTATACCACTCCTGGGTATATATCCAGAGGATTCCCCAGCATGTAATAAAGACACATGCTCCACTATGCTCATAGCATCCCTATTTATAATAGCCAGAAGCTGGAAAGAACCCAGATACCCCTCAACAGAGGAATGGATACAGAAAATGTGATATATTTACACCATGGAATACTATTCAGCTATTTAAAACAATGAATTCATGAAATTCTTAAGCAACTGGGTAGAACTGGAAAATGTCATCCCGAGTGAGGGGACCCAATTACAAAAGAACACACATGGTATGCACTTACTGATCAGTGGATACTAGCCCAGAAGCTTGGAATACCAAGAAGGCAATTAACATATCAAATGATGCCCAAGAAGAAGGAAGGAGTCTTGAATGGCTGAGAAGCACCTAAAGAAAAGTTCAACATCCTTCATACTTCATCAGGGAAATGCAAATCAAAAGGACCCTAAGATTCCACCTTACATCAATAAGAAAGCATAAGATCCAAAACTCAGAAGACAGGAGATGCTGGCAAGGATATGGAGAAATAGGAACACTCCTCCACTACTACTGGGATTGCCAACTGATATAAGCACTTTGAAAATCAATCAGTCAATTCCTCAGAAAATTTGAAATAGTTCTACCTGAAGATCCAGCTATACCACTCCTGGGCATATACCCAAACTATACTCCAACATTTCACAAGGACACAAGCTTTATTTTGTTCATAGAAGCCATATTTATGATAGCCAGAAGCTGGAAACAGCTCAGATGTCCCTCAGTGGAAGAATGGATACAGAAAATGTGGTATATTTACACAATGGAATACTAGTCAGGTATTGAAAACCAGAATTTCATGAAATTTGCAGGCAAATGAATGGAAGTAGAAAATATCATCCTGAGTGAGGCAACCCAGACTCAAAAGCACATACATGGTTTGTGTTCACTGAGAAGTGGATATTAGTCCCAAAGCTCAGAATACCCAAGATACAATTCACAGACCACACATGCAGCTTAACAAGAAGGAAGGCCAAAGTGTGGATGCTTCAATCCCACTAGAAGGGGAACCAAAACAATCATGTGAGGCAAAGGGAGGGAGGAATCTGGGTGGGAGAGGGGAGGATAAGGGAAAAGGAGAGCACGATCAGGTACTGAAGAGAGGGGAGAGATGTCCATAGGGCCTGGAGCATGAATACAAAGATGTAGTACTGGGAGGTGGGGAACAGCAGGGAACGACTAAAAAGTCCCAGATGCCAGGGATGTGAGAGGCTCCCAGGACCCAATGGGGATGACATTAGCAGAAATACCCAACAGCAGGGAGATAAAATCCGAAGAGAACACCTCCAATAGACAGATATGACCCTTAGTAGCGGGGTGGGACCACCCACTCATCTGAAAATCTTTAACCCAGAATTGTTCCTGTCTAAAGGAACTGCAGGGACAAAACATGGAGCAGACATCGAAGAAAAGGCCATCCTACCTTGGGATCCATCCCATCCACAGACACCAAACCCTGGCACTATTGCTAATGCCAAGAAGTGCGTGCAGACAGGAACCTGGTAACCCTGTCCTCAGAAAGGCTTTGCCAGCACCTGCCTAAGATAGATGTAGACATTCACAGCCAACCACTGGATTGGAGGAATTCCCAATGGAGGAATTAGGGGAAGGACTGAAGGAGCTGAAGGGGATTGCAACTGCATAGGAAGAATGACAATGTCAACTAACTGGACTCCTCAGAGCTCCCAGGGACTAAACCACTAACTAAAGAGGCCCACAGCTCCTACTATATATGCAGCAGAGGACTGACTGACTTATCTAGCATCAGTGGGAGGGTAGGCACTTGGTCCTGTGGAGGTTTGTTGCCCCAGTGAAAGGAGATGCTAGAGGGGTGGGGTGGGAGAGAGTGGGTGGATTGGAGTGGGTGGGTAGAGGAGTACCCTCTTAGAGGCAAAGGGGGGGATAGGGTGAGGAGTTTGCAGAGGGGATACCAGGAAGTGGGACAATATTTGAAAATAAATAAAATAATTAATTGTTTTAAAAAAAGAAATAAAAGATGGGAGAGACCTGAAAAAAATGCTCTACAGCTGGATGTTATGGAGACATTTTCTCAATTGAGACTCCCTCCTGTCTGATGACTCTAGCTTATATCTAGTTGACATAAAAGTAGCCAGGACAGGACCACAGTCTCTGTCAACTTAAATTCTTCTCACAAAATCTAGACACAGTGGTTGTTCTCTAAGATAGTTCTTGAATCAGCAGTTACCTGACAGATAAATCACTCTGCAAGTGAGTGGCCAGCTAAGCAATTCAAAAATATATAACCCCATAAAAGGATTATTTCTGACAATTTATTTGTATATCTTGTGGATGTTTGTGTCTGAAGGGACAATGAAAGATAAGTTAATGCTGCGAATAACATGTATTTGTTAGCAAAATCACTAATTGAGACCATGGTGTCTCCAAAGTAAAGGCTAAACTCTCCTTCAGCTTAAGAATCTGACCTCCACTAAAATTCTGTCACTAAGGAAAAATATCAAATTAAGCATTATGTCTTCTGGAAAAGCTACAAGTACTTGTGAAATACAATGAGCACAGCCTTCACAGACATGCTGTGGGGTGACTTCAAGAGATAAACAACTCATCGTGGACACATGTGGGAACACAAAAGTCAGAGGTGTTTAACAGGTTGTTTCTGAACCTGGTATGTCAATGCGTCACAGCTTTCTGGATGCACAGTAGCATTAAGTGCTTGTCTATTGAGAATACCAACAGTTTGCATGGCATAGTGCTGCCAAGTCTTGGGTCTTCCACTTGCCAGCCCATGACCACTACAGACAAGCAGATACTTCTCTGTATGAAATGAGCCTCCTGTAGCCACAAAGTGTGCATGTTATACTTGGTGTTGAGGGTTTGGATTTGAGTGACTCTCTGGATTTTACTTCCTATTTAAGAGAAAACAGCAGTAACAGAAATGTATGTACAGGAGAAAATACTGTATTTCAGGAGCAATGCTTTGGTGATCTATATATTAAGTGGCTCCTAGTCATTCTCCTTTGGGGAAGACAGCAAGCAGTATCAGAATAAAATGTATTCATGGTCATAGGAAATGGGGAAGGGCAGGAGAAAGGAAACAGAATGCTCAATAAAAGATTTAGTTTTCTGTAAGTACTAGATTGGTTCCAACTATGTATGACATATTTCCTAATAACTGGAAAAGTAAAAAATTCCCAGCTTGTGAAATGTAGTGATTTTTCTGTTAAGCTTATATTCATATATAAATACATTTATCTTTGTTTTAACTTATTTCTCTTCCCGCAAGTGAAAGGAAGTGTATTTAATATAAAACATGGGATGCTAAAAGATGATAAATAGTTGAATAGAGAGGTTTATTATTGTTATTTGATTATCATATATTAGGTATGTATCATATTACCATATGACCTTGAATTGAAAAGATTGTCAGTGTGAAAAGCCACTTTGATTGTAGTAGGACAGATTCTAAGCTGATGGCCTGGGAGAAGAGATGTGCAGACATTTATGCTACAGTAAGAGTACTACAGAGAGTGATGTAGTTCAGAGCCAACTCTGGTGGCGCTGCGCAGAAGATGTGGACTGTGACACATGGCTGTTTGGCACAGATCCAGCCCACAGTGCAAGGTTACTTAATGCTAATCAGCGCAAAAGATAAAAAGCCCAACAGCAAGATAGCAAAAGACAGAGTCATGTGGAAGACCCCATGACCAAGAAGCACGGTCATGGTCTCTATGGGAGGCAGAACTGGACCATAGGATGTGAGACTGCCCCGCCCCTTCCCCCCTGCCATGGGAGGCAGCTCTGCTCCATGGGAGGCAGGACTGACTCTGCTGCGGAAGGCAGGGTTCTGACAGTGTGGTCCAGTCTGCTTCTCCCAAACAAAACAACCAGCACACTGTCCAAACTGAGTCAATGCTGGGAGCATCTCTGAGTGTAGTCTTGCCAGATTTAGGAGAGAAAAACCGCAAGGAATCTAGGTAAATTTTCATTCAAGTTTAGTATAAGTTTTTTTTTTTTAATCTGACTGATATGTCCCAGAGAGGAGATGCTTTTAGAAAATGAAACAGAAAAGCAACTTGAGTGAATAAAGCATCCCAGGCAAAGCTCAGAAGCATGGCGAGGTTAGCTCCAGGACGGATGGGAGAGGAGGCTTGGTGTGCCTAAAGGTAACAGGTGTCAGACTAGAATAGAGACCTCCAGCGCAGCAGGCAGTGTGACGGCAGAAACGCTGCTTTCTTATTTTATAATTTT
The DNA here is from genome assembly GCF_947179515.1 of Apodemus sylvaticus. NCBI lineage: Eukaryota > Metazoa > Chordata > Mammalia > Rodentia > Muridae > Apodemus > Apodemus sylvaticus. The sequence goes on along the minus strand of NC_067477.1, from coordinate 96,201,253 downwards.
TTCACTGATTTTTCTAGGGCAATGTTATCGCCCACATGCTGATAAGGAAAATGAAGTTCAGGAGGTAAAATGCCATATCTCAGTTTACACAAGAGAACATGAGCTCTTTCCAACTCCAAAAGGCCCACCCTTCCACTGTGTCCCACTCCTTTGGATGTAGACGTGGTAACCTAGCTTGCAGTCAGCTTTAGGAAGCATCTAGAAGTACTCTGGTCTGATTTGATGTGCGATTAGTTTCTTCAGCTACAGAAACCCATAGTCACACAGCTGCCTCTCCTAGCTTTTCTACACACCTCTTGGTAAGTGCACGATGAAGCTCCATCCACCGGCACAGACATCTCATGCAGGTCAGCCTCTCTGAATGTAATTCTCACCTCCACACAGGTGCTAACTTCCAAACCTCTGATCAAACACAACTGTTAATTAAGGATACTCAATATAATTCTCACCTCCAGCACATGCTGTCTCCAGACTCCCTGATCACACTGAAGTCTGGTTGACCCCTAATACCTGCTTGGCTTGATGAGATCTCACGCTCATCAGGACATGGACCGGTTCTTCCCTGTCTCCTTCAGGGGGTAATTGTATTAGTTGTGAAATTTGCTGTAACAGTCTTCACGGAGATCAATTTTATGGAAAATAGAACACCAGAAAGCTGTGGAGAATAGATTTAGGCAGAATGTACAGCAGGAGGAGATTGTCAATTCTCTAGATCGCTCCCCCGATATTATCAACAGCTCATCTACACAACAGCCCCTGAGCTCTGCTGCATTGAGTTAGATCCTAGTGTGGAAAAAGGAGTCTGTAATTATGAGATTGCTGAAGGTGTTCTGTTGTTTTAAAGTTCAAAGAAACCGACAAGAACCATGAATGAAGGGAATGGGGGGCTTTAATTCTGAGAAACAGCATGTGGGAATCACTGCCTATGTCTTGAGAGTCCATTTTACTTGCTTAGAGTGGGTTTTAAGAACTATGTGGCGTGAAGATAGCATAAAAGAGCAAACCATGGGCGATTTCTGGCAGATGCTGGAAAAGCAGTGGAAGAACACAGACTGTCAGTCTAGCAATCTGAACCTCAGGTGCCACTGCCTGTGCATGTGCCGTCGGTGCATGCGCCATCTGAGCACCCATGCAGGTAGGTTACTCATCTTCCATTGCCTCGGTTTTTCTTCCAGGATGTGAACAAACACATAGGGTCATATATGCCAGGTGACTGAAACTCCTTTCTCTGAATTAAAGCATTCATTAAGACTCAGGAAGTAAACAAAATTTGTAAGCCTCAGGACGTTCTTGGTTCTTGAAGCTTACATGATCAACCGGCCCATCCCCCAAACTGTACTGTCAGTCAAATTCTGGCAGTGAAAGACCTTCCCCCATCCTGAGTCTCCTCCAAGTCATGCAGACAGCTGCATGGCTGGAAAGTGCACCCCTGTATTTGGGTAATTTCTGTTCCTGTTAAGTAACCTGTCATCACTCTCCTGAAAGTGACCCTGACAGACTTACTAGTTGGATAAACTAGACTTGGATATAATCATTTTCTATTGGGGTGAACAAACCCTGTCCATGTCTTCCCAGGAAGTGTCATATAGCAATAGGCAACTATTAATAGTAATATACTATAATAGTTAGTAGTAATATACTATAACTTTTTTTTTGGTTTTTTGGTTTTTGGGTTTTTTTGGGGGGGGTTGTTTGTTTTGTTTTGTTTTGTTTTGTTTTGAGACAGGGTTTCTCTGTGTAGCCCTGGCTGTCCTGGGACTCACTCTGTAGACCAGGCTGGCCTCAAACTCAGAAATCCACCTGCCTCTGTCTCCCAGAGTGCTGGGATTAAAAGCATGTACCACCACTGCCCGGCTACTATAACATTTTTTTCCTGACTCAAGGATACATCTCTTATTCTAGTACTGTAATATTTGCCTCAGTAGGATATAACATAACAACATTTATGTGAGATACAAAACTTGAAATGCGCAGATTTTGTATGCAGTTTGAGCCACCTGGACCCCATTTCCACCTTGGTAGTAAGGAGGAGCTACTTAGTGATACAGATGAGAAGAGCTTTCTTGAAGCCAGTCATCAAGTGTCTCCCAACAGGAAACCACTAGATAACCAGACGGATTCACCACTGAATTCCACCAGACTTTTTAAAGATTCTTTTAAATCATTCAGAAGCCAGGAAAGTAAAAGATGCTGCAGGAGCCTCTCTGTGGAGCTAGCAACATCCCGATACCTCTGAGAGCTGAGTAAGCTGAGTCCAGCCTGGCTTCTGAGCTGCTGCAGTCCTAAGGGGTAAGCAGAATGGTGGACTGAAGCTCATCCAAAAGCTGGCCCGGGGTCTTTCCTGTAATTTCATAGACAGAGTTTTCTTTATTATCCTTAATCCGGCTCCATATCCTCTTCTTTCTAACATTTTCATTCCAGGTCAAATATTATAAAACAAATAAAAAATATGGTTATTTTTGATTTGCCAACATCTTTCTACCCTCTTCCCCATGACTATCTCCAATGCAGAACCAGAACCAGGCCAGCACCTACTTGACTGTAGGATCCACTTTTCCCAAACTTCTGATGAAAAGCTGTGTTGTTTCACGTAAAGAGCTACATGAAGCTGTTCTCTGTCCAAATCAAAAAAGAAAATACATTACTTATATGACAGTGTATGCTGAGTTCCCAGTTGTCTCATATTTCTATGAATTACCTAAGATGAGGACAGAAAAGGTGGACAGCAAAGTCTACCCACGGGAAGCTCTGGGATGCTCCCAACTGTTCTCTACAAAGGGCAGGTCATAGCTGTTCATTTTCTGTCAAATCAGTGTCCTTGCAGGGAACAGAGCTATGAACAGCTCATTCTTTCTCCTTGAGATGTGGACAGTACTCTCCACCTGCTCTTGACATGTTAGAGGCCAGGTAAGTCTCCATTTGGAGACTGAACAGTGAAGCCTCTGAGGTAGCCTGGCTTTTTATTTGTAAACTCAATATCTTCCTTCCTTCTTTTCAAATATTAGGCCTTTCTGTGCTTACTTAAACATTAGGGTGAGATGTGAGTTTTCTACCAGCCACCCAGGAGTCCTCTTAAGTTTCTTCCATTTCTCCCATTGTGTGAAAGTCACTGCATAGTGTCTTTTTCTTTTCCAATATGTTTGAGCAGAAAGATACCTAGCACCCATTCCATGGCTGGCCTTTGCCAATCTCTTTAGG